>NC_026003.2:57278501-57578501 GCF_000442705.2 Elaeis guineensis
ACTGCTGGTAAGCTCCATCCGGACTCCTACCAGAGCCGGACTTCACCCTTAACTTTGATTGCAGCACAGCTCCGCCCGGACTCCTACGGGAGCCGGGCTCCACCGCCGACAGCAAGTGCAGCTCGCCCGGACTCCTACGGGAGCCGGGCTCCACTGCCGACAGCAAGTGCAGCTCCGCCCGGACTCCTACGGGAGCCGGACCCACCGACGACATCAGCGCAGCTCCGCCCAGACTCCTATGGGAGCCGGGCTCCACCGACGACATCAGCACAGCTCCGCCCGGACTCCTATGGGAGCCGGGCTCCGCCGCCAATATCAGAACAGCTCCGCCCGGACTCCCACGGGAGCCAGGCTCCGCTCTCCGTATCAACTGCTGGTAAGCTCCATCCGGACTCCTACCAGAGCCGGACTCACCCTTAACTTTGATTGCAGCACAGCTCCGCCCGGACTCCTACGGGAGCCGGGCTCCACCGCCGACAGCAAGTGCAGCTCCGCCCGACTCCTACGGGAGCCGGGCTCCACCGTCGACAGCAAGTGCAGCTCCGCCCGGACTCCTACGGGAGCCGGGCTCCACCGACGACATCAGCGCAGCTCCGCCCAGACTCCTACGGGAGCCGGGCTCCACCGACGACATCAGCGCAGCTCCGCCCGGACTCCTATGGGAGCCGGGCTCCGCCGCCAACATCAGAACAGCTCCGCCCGGACTCCCACGGGAGCCGGGCTCCGCTCTCCGTATCAACTGCTGGTAAGCTCCATCCGGACTCCTACCAGAGCCAGACTCACCCTTAACTTTGATTGCAGCACAGCTCCGCCCGGACTCTACGGGAGCGGGCTCCACCGCCGACAGCAAGTGCAGCTCGCCCGGACTCCTACGGGAGCCGGGCTCCACCGCCGACAGTAAGTGCAGCTCCGCCCGGACTCCTACGGGAGCCGGGCTCCACCGACGACATCAGCGCAGCTCCGCCCGGACTCCTACGGGAGCCGGGCTCCACCGACGACATCAGCGCAGTTCCGCCCGGTCTCCCCCGGGAGTCAGGCTCCGCTCACGACCCCTACCGCCAGGAGTATCTTACCCGGACCCCAACAAAACCGGGCTCCGGCCGTTGTCGAGCTTCAATCGACAGATCTGCGCCCCCTGACAGGCCCTCAAAATGGCAACGACCCTGCCCCACTTCCTGTGGCAGACTCCGTGCAGTACCATCATTCCCTGACAGGCCGCAGTAACCATAGCCGCCCTGCTCCACTTCCTGTGGCGGACTCCGCACAGCTCCACTATCCCTTGGCAGGCCACAGTGACGGCCACGAACCTGCTCCACCTCCTGCGACGGATACCATGCGATTCTCCTATCTGCTGACAACGGACGCTGCTCCACCCCTCATAACAGATTCCACGTGGCGGGCCGAGGTAACGGCCACGTGTCCGCTCCACTATCTTCCGCAATCAATTCCCCTGACCATGGGCGGCCCACTACCAGGCGGTTACAAACATCACCATCAATCCGTTGCCTCCTCCATCTATAAAAGGGGGATCCAGATACGTTATTCTCTAAGCTCATTCTTCCTTATCTCAAAACTCTGCTAAATTCTCCATTCGAGCACTCCATTCTTGTTGAGGCAGAAAACTGACTTGAGCGTCGGAGGGTCTTGCCGAAGCAACCCCACCTCCGGTTTAGACTTCCCTTGCAGGTCCCAGCGGCGACCGCGGCTTCCCCGACTCCAGCTTCTCCGGCGCAAGCGGATTTTTGCACCAACAGGTCTGATCAAAGAGTTTCAATGCTCTTCTTAGATTATTTCTCTATCTTATTATGAAATCATTTGAATATTTTAAATAATCTAAATTTATAGCAAATATATTTGTAAATCCAATACATCAGCATGTATTAGATTCAAAATATCATTGGCTCATTCATCTTTTCTAGTAAAAGATAATTTGATCATCTTACTAAAGAGATAGGATTGATAGGTTGATAATGATTCACAATTATTAACTTCAAGAATTATCTCCTGTTGATCCTATTCTTGTTAAATGACCAAGCCTAAATTGCCACAGATAGATATTTATGACATTATCTACTTTAAGGAGTTAGTTTATTGTGTACAATACACTAACATGCTGTGACTATTTGTAAATACCATTTCTTGATTGTCCACATGATTTTGACATCATTCATAATAGTGACAATTACTAAAATGATATTGTTAGAATTGAAAAATTAACTTAAAAATTTTTAAAATCAAGATTGGAACATAACTTTCATCTCCAATATTTAGAAATCTCTTGTTGTTTTCAAACTTTCTACTAATCTAAAGTCGTTGCAACAATATGCATGGACTTTGGATATCCAATATCTAGATAATAGTGCCATATATAGAGAAATCACAAGGTATTATCATATAAGTACCTTGTCCAGCAATCTTTTACTGATTTTTCTTTCTTAGCCTATTCGGGTCAAGGGACTCTGCCAGACTAGGTTAACCTTAGACTCTTTTTGTCATTCGGATTCCTCAGTCTAGGCATGACTCTTTAGCACCTTCTTTTCTTTTCTTTCTCAAAAAATTATTATCCCACTGAAGATACATCTTTAGAGGTGCAAAAGAACTCCTTCAATATTTGAAAGATTTTCTCTTACAAAGCATCATCAAATTTACAACTAAATTCGTATTCTTCACTACTCTCAATAACACCATGTGGTGATTTAATCATTTGGCCACTTTTGATAAGTACCTTTGATTGTATCATGTGTGTTGGACATGAAAATATCAGATACTGGATCCGTAATCATATATAGGATCTATTCGTGCTCTAGAACTATTTACAACTTTCGATAACATCTATCAAAGTTGGATCCTATAAATAAGTCACTGTCAAATAGTGAATGGAGCAATGGACATCTAGCCATAACTAAAAGAAAAAACTCAAGACCTCTATGTTATGAATTGATTAAGCCTAAAGACTTGGACTTTATTTTAAAAATTCTCTCATTATTTTAGTCGAATTGGTAACCTCTCCTCCAATCTGAGGAATTATCTTAATTTCTTAGTAGGTACTAGAATTTACACAGACTGCATACAGACCCGAGGATAGCTCGATCAATCCATATGCATCTATGGGTAGGTTCTCAACCAATTATTTCTTCCAATAATTCTAGTAATTAATTTTACCCCAGATTTTATTTCAGTAGGCGATGGACCTCCACTGAAAGTTTCGATTAGGTCAAACTATTAACATGAACCTACTCAGTATTTCTAACTAATGAATAATCAGACCCAAGGATGGCTCGATCAATCCAACCATCATCAAATAGTACAACAGAGTCATCATATGATAAATGATAATTCTATCATTCTAAGAGAACACCAGACAGATGGCACCTACAATGTTAATCGAAAATAATGGACCCATTATCATTCATCTTAGTAGGAGGCTATGATCTAGTTATCTCTATAACTAGCTCATTTTATGGATCTAATAATTTAGAGGATTTAAGAATCAGTTTAAAAAAGAGATAAGAAGAGATCAACCAATAAGTCACAATCCTCTTACTGACTTCATCAAGTCATTGAATTGAATTAGGGTCATGCTGGTTGATATGGCACCTAGATCAGTCACACTGATCAACCTCAATGGCATGGATCAACTTGAATCACTTAGTGATCTAATCAAAATATAATTCATTAAATTGATCAGGTAAGTGAGATTGATGGGAGGGTCTGCTAAGCTTGCTTTAGACGCCATCGAAATGATCAGATAAATCGCTTCCAATTAAAAACCACCGATCAAAATGCCAAACTTACCTTAGACACCAATTGGTTAATTAGTTTTAATTTGACCAACCCAATAATTCAGATTCAACCACTGAACCACAATCAAGGTCTATTTGGTCTAATCAAAGACGTGGACTTGACCATCTGCAACTATTATATTAGAAAAATTTTGATTAATCTAATTCAATATTTGATTAAACTTAATCAATTTCTCTACATGGATAATAAATTTTTTAATTCTAATCTTAGGTCTACCCAATTAAAAAGACCTGATTTAAGCTAACCCATGCTCCCATGTTTTATGCAATGTCATTAGATCCTAAATCATAATTCTAGATCTAATTGATTTTATACTTAATTCTCAATTAAGTTTTAGTATTAATATGAGTTTAGATTTTAGGTTTAAAATAATTTTAATCTTTTTATTTTATAAATAATTTATAACAAATATTATGCAAAGATTTTTTATTCTGTAACTAGATCGACTCAATCACCATTAAGCAGGCTACACAAGGGGATTGGATCAACTCAGTTCAAAATTAGATCAGCTTAGTAATTGTGTGAGCATGATTCAAATCTAAAAAATCTTACATAATCTTAAAATAAAATTAATCATAAATACCTTTTAGATTATATCTAAAATTTTTATGATTTGAGATTTTATTTTTTCATAATTCAAATAATTCTAATCATATAGATTAGATGTCTTACATTTCATACAGCTTTGTATCATATACAACGAACTTAGGATTTCAAAATTTAGAATTTTGCAGAAAAGTAAGTTCTTCCTTTCGTATTCTTCTTCATGGGATCTAATCACATGGCACCCCTATACACCATAAGAGCACCCCATCGAATGGAAAGAGAGGATCTTTAAACCCTACTTGCTTCTATGACCGGATGGCCTGGTGATCAATCCAATCTAAGTACTTGCTAATCAGATCATCTAATCTAATCGCATATCATATATGCATGAATTTAGATCTAATCTAAATTATACCAGATCTGATTATAAATTTAGATCACATCTAAATCAGATCATAAGCATCACATACAATACATAAAATCAGATTTTATCAACGATCAGCACAAACTAGGATAACTTTTTCATTGTAAGGGGTAAACCCTACAGTAGGACAATCTTATGTCAGTTTGTGTGATCAACTATTAATTAAATTTAGATCAAAATATTATATATCAGATCTAAATAAAATTTAAATTTAAATTTAATATGCACATAAATCATGTCATAACGAATCTAGACTCTGATACACTATTGGAAAATGTAGATGATTTTATGCATGTATTTCGAAATTTTTTTGAATAAATTATAATGAAAGATAATTAGATTAATAAAATTAATCTAATATATATATGATATAATCATCAAATCAATCTATTCTAAGATCTATGATATGATATGTTGCATATAAAATCTAAAAAATACTGAAGATAAAATTAGCATGCATGCATATGAGCAGTAGATCACATCTACTCTAATCTGAGTTTAGAACTCGATATCTTTGCATGGGTCGATGATTACCACTACTGAGAGATATGGCAGAGAGGGTCCTCACTGGTTACTCATAGCCGCATATGTGTCCGGCCTCTATGAAAAATTCACTCGAAGCTCCGATCTGATCGGTCTTCTTGAGAGTGCTAGCTCGCGTGAAGACCTTCTTCTTGCCAGATTTAGATCCTTTCTTCAAGTCTTTAGAATCTTTCTAAAGATTGTAGATGGACTTCTAGAGAAGATGAAGAGCTGAAAAAAAGATGGAGAGAAAAATAATTTTTTCTCATATTTTTCTCTCTTCCCAAATCCAAAGGTATAAAACCTTAGAAAATAGATTTTTGCGCACACACCAAGAAGAAGGACTCTCCTCTTCTTTTTCATGCCATGAACTTATGCCCAACTCCTTTCAACATGAAGGCCTCTCTTTCAGCTCTCTTATACACATAATAATGAAATAAAACTCCTTTTATTTCAACATGTAAGGAGGTGGGATGAAGAGTCCTAGAGATCATGGACTCTTGATGTGTTGTCGTCGCTACTCAAAAATTTATACCAAACTATGCTAAAAGAATATGGGATGCTCCTTTCTATATTTTTTTACTATAAATCAATTCTCCAGATGATCTCTCACAAAAGATCTCTTCAAAATATCACATATATAAGGAGAAAAAAATAAGTTGGTTTGGAGAGGTTGATTTGGATAAGAACTGACTCTCTTGATAAGGAATATTTTAAAATCTAATTTCAAAATTTTTCTTTTATCAAAACTAAATTAGATTTGGATGTGAGATAGAGAGGGAGAATAACTCTTCGGCATAAAAAATCTCATGCAAAAATTATTTGTGTATGGAGATATATGGCATGCAAAGTGGGTTGGTCCAAGGGAGAAGAGTCCAATCCTATATGGACTCTTTATTTCCTTATTTGATTCCAAATCAAATCACATCTGATTTAACCCAAATAAAATAGATAAAATCTAATATAATTAGATTCATAAATTTTTAATTAAATTTAAATTAAATTAAAAATTGACTGAACCAAAGTCTTGATCAAATCAGGAACAACTCCCTTAGTGATTAGATTATCTCATAACCTAATCGGATCAAACCTAATTGAATCTAATTCAATTAGATTTTATTTAATCCTCTTCACTCAATCAAATTGAGCTAATCAATAATCTAATTACTAATTAATCCTCTACTAATTCACTAATACTTGATGAATTAATTTATTATAACTTTTGCATAAGATTAACCATCAATCGAATTGACCATTAAGCTCTTGAATGATTCTCAATCATTGATCAGCCTCATGATCAGTCAGAAACTTTTTTTGAGTGTGATCCCATAAATTCAAACCTAAGCTGATAGCATAAGAATAACTTTCTAAATCAATCGATGTAACCATCTAGCAATGATGACCCAATGTCCGGATAGGTCGAATGAAGGCGAAGCAACATTCAAGAACCTATTGGCATATGGTTACCATATAATTCTTCCCTTTGACCCTAATGCTCAAAGATGACCTAAGATTTAACTGTCAATCTTAGATAAGTAATCCACATTATACTTTAATCTTTTTCAAATCCATCACATGGATTATCTGAGCTCAGATTTTATTAAATTGAAATACATTGATATATTAACTCCTACTAATTCAGAAGGATCAATCACATCTTGACTCACGCACCGACTTGACAAGTACTTGACTGCACTTAGAAACTTTTCATCACTGAATTAGAAACTTAGTTAGTCTGACACTATGAAAGAAGAGTACCGTATAAGCCAATTGCAAGTGTGTTGCGATGAAACTTTTCTTTGTAATTTTTCAACTCATGTAATGACATTTATTATTTGATAATAAAATGAGGTATTGATTCATCATATTAGCTGCATCTTATTATGTCTAAGATTATGATGCATCCTAAAGATTAGGATAATGATTTTAGGAGATATGAATGGATCATACTGGTGAGATCTAAAATCTTAAAATTCTAATCTTAAATATTTCTGATTGTAGGAACATTAAGTCGGAGATCAATATTTCAGAAAGACTGGCACATCCTATGTATGCTAGATGGAGAGGATGGCAGATCCACAGCCACTTGTGTGGGATACTAATACAAAGATATGGGTACTCATTTAGAAAATGAGTCCACTGAATTGACTCATTGAAAGAGAATATCGTATGGAAGTCTTACTTGCATGTCAAAGATGGTTCTCTAAGTAGAAGTTGTGCAAGTGATCCTTAGACCTGAGATCACCATGAAATTTTGTGCACATGAATCTATATTTTGGTTCATACTCAAGTATAGCATTAAGACATGTATGGGGTATTCTAGATATAGTGGAGTGTGTATGAAGATTGTGAGTAGGTCAACATGGAATCGAGCACTCCTAGTAAGAGGAGATCGCATCCTATGTATTCTCATTCCTAGATGACTCAGAAAAAATCTTTTGATCAAAAGTAGAAAAGAGATTAAAAAGAGTTTCTAATACTTTTTTATTAGAGTCATCATTGATTAATTGAGAATCGATTTGAATATGTGTTTGAGTTTGACATGATTCCATACTCATGAACATATTTTGGGTGGAGGGATGATCGAAGGATTGAATTGCATGGTAACTTGCCACTAAAGGGTATATTTAGTATTTTTATCAAATTTCATATATTTTAGGTAGTCATGATATATTGCTAGACATCAATCTTGACTTGTAGATTTGATTAAATTAAAGAGTTTAATTCGATCACCAATTGAAAGAATTCTAATTGTTGAACTCGGGTTAGCTCGATTGGATCTAAATCGATTAGATTGAAGTCTAATCAAATTTGATCAACTTATATTCGAACCTATTATTGGCTAGATATGAAATTTAATGGGTCATACACATAAAAAAAATAGCTAAGGATCCTTTTTGAAAAGATTGATTGGAATTTTGGATTCAATCAAGGTTCTGATAAGCATGCTAGCACGTATGGAAATCCTTGCTCCTTAGGAGATCAATCTGGTCTCATCCCTTGTTAATTAGCTAGCCCAATTTAGTGAGCATTTAGGTTAGGTTGTGCCACCTAGAAGCAGGCCAACTTGGGGTGCCACATCCCATGTTAACACAAAAAATGAAGAGTCAAATTGTGAAGAACTCTTGGCACAATACAAGTTTTGTGTACAAGTGTTGGCACGGGTAGAAGGAGTCCTTCTGGCATGGGATTAAGATATGTGTGGCAACCCATATCACCCTCCATCCTCTGATGCACATCTCAAATCATGAGATGGATTTTTTTAAAAAATTTTGGAGAGGAGAAAAATTGGAAATGAGAAGGGTCTCTCGTGCATGCACAGAAGTGTCGCATCTCTCTACATTTTGGAGAGTCCTTGTCCTAATCAAATACTTTCAAATTAGAACAAATTTTTGTAATAATGTTTTAAATTAGATAAGCTATTTTTGGTAATTTTTTTAGAATTTTTTCAGACTTATCAGATAGCCAAACGGATGCCGAAAACTTTCTCACGTGAGCGCATGTTGTGATCAGCACTTGCGTGAATAGGTGCAAGGATCATTTCTTTTCATAGATTTTTTTAATCTCTTTATTAAGTGATCTGAGATCAAGATTGAGTCCCCTATCCACATAGATTTTTGTGGATTTTTTTAATTTGAGGTGAGATATGAAAACATCCCTTCTCTGGTCGCACATGCAAATAAGGGTGCTCATCGACGTATCATTGATAAGAGTCCTTCTGCTTGAAGGAACTCTTATCTCTGATAATCTGATTAGATAAGCCTCCTAGATGGGGTGTGTCCCTCTCTTTTGGTGTCCCTCAGGTGGCTATATAAAGGCCTGGGTGTTGGGTGTCTGAGGTATTCAGATCGGATTTTCAATTTCTCTCCATTGCTCCCCTTTCTTTCTTACAACCCATCCTAATTTTAGGACAAGGCTTTGGGATTTAAGGCAAAGCTTTATCTTGTCCTAACAAGGGTTGTGAGAGTCCAAAAGAAAAAAAATTAAAAATTCAGAGGAGGTTCTAAGAGGGTGAAGTCAGGTTCTTGGAGAAATCTGATCGGTACAGGGCTAGTAAAGTTCTAGGGGCTAGAACTCTTGAAACAAGGAGAAGAAGGAGCACTGTCTTTGGTTCAATTTTCATGTGGATCACCATTAGAGGGCTGATATTTGGATGCCTCATAGAAATTAGATTAGCACTACAGGTATTCTTCTAATCCAAATTTACATTTATTGTTCTTTGATTGATATAGTCAAGAGTTTCTGGACATTAGGGTTTTTGATGCATCAAGTATTTTGAATGAAAAATTTTAAACACCTATTCCTTCCGCTATGCCACCAGAACCCAATAGTGGTATCAGAGCCTACCTTGATCTATATAATCAAAAGTTAAATTATTATCTTGGTTATGATCAAGCATGATTTTTTGGTTTGATTCAAGTTGGGTTAAGGGTTGAACTCGATTGAACATCCAAACCCTAGTATGTCTTAGAGATATATTTTAAATATAAAATGTATGATGTATATATAAAACTTTTTTAGTAGCTTAGTACTTTAATTAAGATTTATCATCAGGCCATCCAGTCATAAGAGCAAGTAGGATTTAAAGACCCTCTCTTCCTATTCCATAGGGTATTCTTATGGCATGCAGGGGTGCCACTGTGATGTCTCAAGAAGAAGAATCATGAAAAGAATATTTTATATTCATGCATGTTATTAGAACTTCATGCATATGTGATATGCTTGAGATGCTTAGTTATAATCATGTTGTATGATTATATTTTCATATCCTAGAGATGTGATAAGATGCCATGATTAGTTGTTATGATTGTTAAGATACAATTATAATAGTGTATCATTGTGATTGATTGAATTAGGATGTGCTTGAGACCATTAAAGTCCTCATAAAAATTATATTAAGTCATAGTGTTGTGAACTAGTAGCTTACCTATTTTTTGAATTGATTAATCAATTGGTGTCTAAGGAGTGTTTCAAGTGCGGTGGTTATTTAATTGGTTCTGTTGCTGGTCTGGCCAATTTTATTGGTATCTAAGAAAAGCAACAGAGGAACCCCCATCAATCTCAATACTTTTTTGATCAATTGGATTAGTTCAAATCTTGAATGAAGATAGCTCAATATTTTGAATACTACATATGCCTTCCTTCATGCCTAGTCAATATCCTATCAAAAATCATAGTAGGTTTGTTGTGATATCCATAAGGCTTGCTATGGAGATTGATGTGAGTTTATCTTGGTGCATATTAAATACTTTATGATATATTTTGTATATGTTGCTTTGTTGTGATATCCATAAGGACAGCATTTTTTAAATATGACTGTATGAAAATGAAGAGTCTGACTTAACTAAAAATACTATAATTTGTTGTGATATCCACAAGGCTATTAGTATTTTTAGAGTTAGAATTATGTTAAGAGTTGTATGAGATGCAATTGGATAGATTTTTCTATCTTTGAACTCATTGAGTTTGTTGTGATATCCACAAGACTTTATTGGGGGATCAGGATCTCAACCTCATTAAGAAACCAAATTAGAATTTCTCGTTTACTATAGAAGAGGGCTATGGTATCTAATAAAATAGTGGGAGACATAACTAATTAAAAATTCTCATCTAGTTATGCATGTCAAATATGAGTGGTCTGTTTATATTATTGTTTTGCATTATAGCTTCTTTATTTTCACTACATGAAACTATGTTGACCGATCCCAATTGTATGGCTTGGTTGAGGAACTTGCAAATTAGGTTCATATTGGAGAAGAACTCTGATGTTCTAAAAATTTCTGACCTTGGATTGGTCAGTTATAATGAGAAGATAAAAGATATCCATAAAGATATTATCTATTCATTTTATGATAAATTTGGACATTATGAGTATAATTGCAAGATTAATCTTGCAAGTTTGAAGCAGGGTGTAAGTACAGCACCAAAAGGTGTGTATATGATACAGACCTATTTTTCATTGAGTAGCTCAGACTTTGATACTTGGATATTAGATACCGTCTATGGATCGTATATTTATAATTCATTACAGTGACTATAGAATATCAAAAGTCTGAAAAGAGGTGACCTTGAGCTTTAGGTGCAAGTGAAGAGTCCATTAGTGCAAAGGCTATGGGAACCTGTATGCTTGATTTACCTTTGAGCAAAATTTTAGAATTAAAAGATGGTTATTATATGCGAAAGGTCATTAAAAATATTATTTCTATGCCTTTGTTATTAAAACAAGATTATGAAATAAGGCTAATAGGAAATGAATGCTCTATTTTTTTTTAATAAATTTTGTGGTAGTGGTTATATTGATAATAATCTTTTAATTCTTGCACTCAATGAAAATATTTTTCATATTGAAAGAAATATGAAAAGAACGAGAGAAGATGTGAATATCACATATCTCTGGCATTGCCATCTTGATCATATTAGTGAGTTAAGGATAAACAAGTTATACAAAAAAAAATTCTTTGACCCATACGATTATGAATCATTGAAAACTTGTGAATCTTATCTCATGGGTAAGATGATCAAGACTCTATTTTTTGGATATGGAGAGAGGGTGAATGAGTTGTTAGCCCTAGTACATACAGATGCATGTGGACCGATGATAACTCAGGCTAGAGGATGATACTCTTATTTTATCATCTTTACAGATGATCTATCAAGGTTCGGATATGTATATCTTATAAAATATAAATTTGAAGCCTTTGATATGTTCAAGAAGTATCAATGTATGGTTGAGAAACAAACTGAAAGAAATATCAAAATTCTTCAATCTGATCAAGGAAGAGAATACTTATCCAGTAAATTTCTTGATCATCTTAAAAGTAAAGGTATTCTCTCTGAATGAATCCCTTCTTATACACCTCAGTTAAATGGTGTACAGAAAGGAAGAATCGCACTTGGATGGATATGGTGTGATCCATGATGTGCTTCACCGATCTCCTAATATCTTTTTGGAGATATGCTCTAGAGACTGCCGCATACATATTAAACAGAGTACCTTCAAAGTCTGTTGCAAGCACACCATATGAGATATGGAAGAGAAGAAAGCTTAATCTTAAACATCTTAAGATTTGGAGTTATTTTGCTTATATTAAAAATATTTTTGGACATAAGCTTAGTGCTAGATCAGACAAGTGTAAGTTTGTAGGATATCCTAAGGAAACTAATGAATACTATTTCTACCATCCTACTAAATAAAAGATATTTATTAGTAGGCATACTATTTTTTTGAAAAATGAATTCATCCAAGAAGGAGGTAGTAGGAGGAATATTGAATTCATAAAAGTTCATGATCTACAAACTGATCCAAAAGTACTTGTAAATGAACCACAAGAAGATCCTCAATCAGAAGTACCCAAGGATGAGGTACATCCACAGTACACACCTCCTCTCCGAAGGTCAGATAGAGTACGTCAAGCACCTCTGAGATATGATTTTGTCATTGAGAATGATAATTCAATCAACATCATTCAGGATGATGATTTACTAACCTATTTAAAAGATGTCATAAGTAGAGACTCAGATAGATGGCTGGAAGCCATGAAATCTAAGATAGACTCAATGTATACCAACCAAGTGTGGACTTTGGTTGATGCGCCTGAGGGTGTGACCCAATAGGGTGCAAGTGGATCATCAAGAAGAAGATTGGAGTAGATGGCCAAGTAGAAATCTACAAAGCTAGATTGATGGTAAATGATTTCAAACAAAGATAAGAAATTGACTATGATGAAACCGTCTCACCAGTAGCTGTGCTCAAGTCCATCTGAATTTTACTTGCTATAGCAGCATACTACGTTTATGAGATCTGATAGATAGATGTCAAGACCGCATTCCTCAATGGTAATCTATAGGAAGAGGTCTATATGACTCAGCCAGAGAGATTTATCTCAAGTGGGAGGGCAAATCAAGTATGCAAGCTAAAAAGATCTATTTATGGATTAAAGCAGGCTTCGAGGAGCTAGAACATCTGATTTGACATGATAGTCAAGGAGTTTAGCTTTGTCAAAAATAAGGATGAATCGTGTGTGTATAAGAAGACAAGTGGGAGTGCTGTTATCTTCTTGATTTTGTATGTCGATGATATACTGCTCATTGGAAATGATATCCCAATAATGCAATTGGTCAAGACTTTGCTATCAAATAAGTTTTTCATGAAAGACTTGGGTGAAGCATCCTATATACAGGGTGTAAAGATCTATAGAGATAGATCTGAAAGGATGTTAGGCTTATCCTAGTCATGGTACATAGATCTCATATTAAAGAGATTTAATATGGAGGTAAGTAAGAGAGATTACCTGTTTACAAGTCATGGTATACGTCTTTCTAAGAAAATGTGTCCTAAGACACCAGAAGAGAGAAAGAGGATGAATGAAATTCTTTATGCTTCGACTGTGGGATCAATTATATATGCCATGCTATGCACCAGGCCTAATGTAGTTTATGCTTTGGGTGTAGCTAGTAGATTTCAGGCTGATCCAGAGGAAGATCATTGAAAAGCTATGAAAAATATTCTGAAGTACCTAAGAAAGACAAAAGATAATTTTCTCATTTATGGAGGAGGATCAAAGTTAAAACTAGAGGGATATATAGATTCTAGTTTTCAATTTGATTAGGATGATAGCAAGTCAATATCAGGGTACGTATTTATCCTTAATGGTGGGGCAGTGAGTTGGAAGAGTTTTAAGCAGCAAACAGTAGCTGACTCAACTACTGAGGCAAAGTACATCACTGCTAATGAAGTCACTAAGAAAGTTGTCTAGATGAAGAAGTTCATCATAGATTTAGGAGTCGTTCCTAAGATTGAAGGACCGGTCCCATTCTATTGTGATAACACTAGGGCCGTTATCAAGCTAAGGAACCTAGGTCTTATCAAAGATTCAAGCACATCCTCAGGCGCTTCCACCTCATTTGAGAAATTGTAAAGAGACAAGATATTGTCCTTGAACGAGTAGATACAAAGAATAATATAGCAGATCTATTCACTAAGATCATACCACAGCAACTATTTAATCGCCATCTTGATTGTATTGGATTGAGAGACAAAGGCGATTGGCTTTAGTGCAAGTAGAAAATTGAAAGAAGAGTGCCTTATAAGCCTATCATAAGTATATTGTGATAGAACTTTTCTTCATAATTTTTCAACTCATGTAATGATATTTATTATTTGATAATAAAATGAGGTATTGATTCATCATATTAGCTACATCTTATTATGTCTAAGATTATGATGAACCCTAAAGATTAGGATAATGATTTTAGGAGACATGAATGGGTAATCCTAATCTTAAATATTTTGATCGTAGGAATATTGAGTCGGGGATCAATATTCTGGAAAGACTGACACATCCTATGTATGCTTGATGGAGAGGGTGGCAAATCTCACTAGCCACTTGTATGGGATACTAATACAAAGATGAAGGTGCTCATTTGAGAAATAAGTCTACTAAATTGACTCATGAAAGAGAATATCTTATGGAAGCCTTACTTGCATGTCAAAGATGGTTCTCTAAGTGGGAGTTGTGCAAGTGATCCTTAGACCTGAGATCATCATGAAATCTTATGCACATGAATCCATATTTTGGTTCATACTCAAGCATGGCATTAAGACATGTATGGAGTGCTCTGAATATGGTAGAGTATGTATGAAGGTTGTGAGTAGGTCAACATAGAATCGATCACTCCTAGTAAGAGGAGATCGCATCCTATGTATTCTCATTCCTAGATGACTCGAAAAAAATCTTTTGACCAAAAGTAGGAAAGAGATTAGAAAAAATTTTTAATACTTCTTCATTAGAATCATCATTGGTTAATTGAGAATTGATATGAATATGTGTTTGAGTTTGACATGATTCCATACTCATGAACATATTCAGGGTGCAGGGATGATCGAAGGATTTAATTGCACGGTAACTTACCCCTGAAGGGTATATTTGATATTTTTATCAAATTTTATATCTTCTGGATAGTCATGATATATTGCTAGATGTCAATCTTGATTTGTAGATTTGATCAAATTAAAGAGTTTAATTCGATCGCTAATTAGAAAGGATTCTAATTGTTGAACTCAGATTAGCTCGATTGGACCTAAATTGGTTAGATTGAAGTCTAATCAAATTTGGTTAACTTACATCTGGATCTACTGCTAGCTAGATATAGAACCCAATGGGTCACACTCATATAAAAATTGGCTAAGAATTTTTTTTAAAAAAGATTGATTGAAATTTTGGATTCAATCAGGGTTCTGGTAAGTATGCTAGCACGTGTGGAAACCCTTACTCCTTTGGAGATCAAGTTGGTCTCATCCATTGCTAATTAGCTAGCCCAATTTGGTAGGTATTTGGATCAGGTTGTACCACCTAGAAGCAGTCCAAATTGGAGATCACATCCCATGTTAACACCAAAAATGAAGAGTCCAAATTATAAAGGACTCTTGGTGCAAAACAGGTTTTGTGTGCAAGTGTTGGCGTGGGCAGAAGGAGGAGTCCTTTTGGCATGGGATAAAGATGTGTGTGGTAGCCTATATCACCCTCCATCCTCTGGTGCACATCTCAAAGAATGAGATGGATTTTTTCTGAAATTCTTGGGATAGAAAAAAATTAGAAACGAGAAGGGTCTCTCGTGTGCGTGCAGAAGCATCGTGTCTCTCTGCATTTTGGAGAGTCCTCCTAATCAAATGCTTTCAAATTGGAATAATTTTTTGTGATAATGTTTCAAATTTGATAAGATATTTTTGGTGATTTTTCTAAAATTTTTTCAGACTTATCAGATGGCCAAATGGATGTTGGAATCTCCCTCACGTGCGCACGTGTGGTGATCAGCACTTGCATGAAGAGGTGTGAGAATTATTTTTTTTATGGATTTTTTTATCTCCTTATTAGGTGATATGAGATCAATATTGAGTCCCCTATCCACATGGATTTTTGTGAATTTTTTTGATTTGAGATAGGATGCAAAAACATCCCTTCTCTGGTCGTGCATGTAGATGAGGGTGTTGATCGACGTATCATTGATAAGAGTCCTTCTGTTTGAAGGAACTCTTATCTTTGATAAGCTGATCAGATAAACCTCTTAGATGGGGCATGTCCCTCTCTTTTGGCATCCCTCTGGTGGCTATATAAAGGCCTAGGCATTGGGTATCCGAGGTATTCAGATCAGGTTTCTAATTTCTCTTCGTTGCTCCCCTTTCTTTCTTACAACCCATCCTAGTTTTAGGACAAGGCTTTGAAATTTAAGACAAAGCCTTATCTGGTCCTAACAAGGGTTGTGAGGGTCTAAAAGAAGGATAATTAGAAGTCTAGAGGAGGTTCTAAGAGGATGGGGTTAGGTTCTTGGAGAAACCTGATCGGTACTGGACTAGTAGAGTTTTAGGGACTAGAACTCTTAAAGTAAGGAGAAGGAGTGCTGTCTTTGGTTCAATTTTCATGTGGATCATTGTTGGAGGGCAGACATTTGAATACCCCATAGAAATTGGATTAGTGTTACAAGTATTCTTCTGATCCAAATTTATATTTATTGTTCTTTGATTGATATAGTCAAGAATTTCTGGGCATTAGGATTTTTGATGCATCGGGTATTTCGAATGAAAAATTTTAAACACCTAGTCCTTCCGTTATGCCATCGAAACCCAACACACTAAAGTACAGTGAGTGCTTGTAAGTCACCGTGATAATCTCAGGTCGGAGGGACACTTATACCCATACCCTTCACAAGCTACCCTTGACCATAGAGTGCTCTGTAGTTGGTCACGTTCCGTAATGATGTACTCCTACATCTCATCTGCATACCATACCAGTGTCTCTACACCATTTGGTTATGAGGACAATCAACGTATATGTTACACAATGATCTACAATTGATATTACTATCGTCCTAGTAATAGCATATTATTTGATTGCCAACTAATTTAAGGACTATGTGATAAATCCTCCTTTATTGATCAAAGTAGTCCTAAAGACTTCATCACAACATAAGAGTTCGTCAAAAGATATTACCTTGTGATGAAAAAGGCTAAATAACTTTTATTATTTGATCATTTTATATACATTATTAATTAGTACAATCATCAAATGATTAACTTTAGAACATATTTTTCAATAATAGATGTCGTGCTGAAACGATTCAATATGAAAAATCTTAAGAAGGGCAATATCTCGATAGGCCATAGAATTACTCTCTCAAAGAAGAATTATCTGACAACTCCTTAAGAGAGGGAGCATATGAGTAGGATTCCATATGCTTCGATAGTGGATTCCATAATATACGCTATGACATATACAAGACCAGACATGGCATGCTTACAAAAAGTAGTGAGCAGATACTAGTCTGATCTAGAGGAGAACCATTGGAAGGTTGTAAAAATCATCCTTAAGTATTTGAGATATACTAAGGACCAATGGCTTGTTTATGGTGAAACCAACTTAAAACTTGTGAGATTTATGGACTCTAGTTTTTAGTCCGATCATGATGACAACAAGAGCATGTCGGATTATATCTATACCCTGAATGGTGGAGCAATCTGCTGAAAAAGTTTCAAGCAACACACTGTGGTTGACTCTACTTATGAGATAAAATATGTTGCGGCATCTGATACTGCGAAAGAAGCTGTGTGGTTACAAAAGTTTACAAGCTCAAAGTGGCACCCTTCCTCGATGGCCCTGTTTTGTTGTACTGTGACAGCACTGGTGCTATTGCTCAAGAGAAGGAACCGAAGTCACATCAGCGCACCAAATATATTTTGTCCTGCTACCATCTGGTTCGAGAGATCGTGGATCAAGGTGATGTCGAGCTTCCAAAGATCGACGAAAAGAAGAACCTGACCGACCTATTTACTAAAGCCCTCAGTATCAAGGAGTTCGAAGATCATAAACTGATGATGGGTATACGATACTATACTGATTAGCTTTAGACCAAGTGGGAGTTGTTGAAAATTATGTCCCAAAACTAATCGTCAGTCTGTTGATGGTTGTGCTAAAAAGTATAAATATATATAAATTGATAGATTAATAAAATTATTATTTAATTTTTTTATTATTAAGTAGTGTACATCTTCTTAATGAACTTCAAATTATTATGATGAAGTCCTTAGGACTATCCTAAGCGATATAGGAGGATATATCATTTAATCCTTAAAATTAGTTCACGATCAAATGATATGCTATTAATAGGACGATAGTATTTATCGAGTGTAAGTCATTGTGTGTCATATGCGTTAGTTGTCCTCATAACCAAGTGGTGTGGAGACACTGGTATGATATACAAGTGAGATACAGGAGTACATCTCATTGAATGTGACCAACTGTTGGGCACTCCGCTGTCAAGAGTAGCTCGTGAAGGATATGAGTATAAATATTCCTCCAATCTGAGATCATCATAGTAACTTACAAGCAACTCACTGTACTTTTATGTCGGACAACCTGAATTCTAATTCAGTGATAAAAAATTTTTAGGTACAGTCAAGTACTTGCAAAGTTGGTGTGTGAGTCAAGATAGAATTGACCCCTTCGAATAAGTAAGAGTTAATGCATCAGTGTATTTTAATTTAGTAAATCCTTAGCCAGGGTAATCCATGTGATAGATTTGAAAGATTAAAACACAATATGGTTGACATATCTAGGGTTGACAGTTAAACTCCAAGTCACCTTGAGCATTAGAGTCAAAGGGATGAATTATACGACAACCATATGCCAATAGGTTCATGAATGATGCTTTGCAATCTTTCGACCTATCCGAACATCAGATTCCATTACTAGATGGTTATATCGATTAGTTTAAAAAATTATTTTTGTGCTATCGATTTAGGTTCGAATCTATGGAGTCACATGCAAAAGAAGTTTTTGACTGATCATGTGGCTGATCAATAATTGAGAATCATTCTAGGATTTAATCGTCAATTCGATTGATGATGAAGCTTATGCAAAAGTTATAATAAATTAATTTATTAA
Organism: Elaeis guineensis; assembly: GCF_000442705.2. NCBI lineage: Eukaryota > Viridiplantae > Streptophyta > Magnoliopsida > Arecales > Arecaceae > Elaeis > Elaeis guineensis. Next base: position 57,297,735 of record NC_026003.2, read on the forward strand.
TTATTAATAAATTAAAAAAAGATTGATTAATGATTAGATTGCTAATTAACTCAATCTGATTGAGCTTTGAAGTTTGGATTAAATCTAATTGAATAGGATTCAATTTGGTTTGACTCGAATAGGTTATGAGATAACCTAATTGCTAAGGATGTTCGATTTCTAATTCGAGCTTGATTAATTTCTAATCTGGTTAAGATTTAATTGAGACTACTTATTACCTAATTAGATTAGATAATCTAATTTGGTCTAACCTAATTTGGTTGGATCAGGAATCTAATTAGAAATGAATACAAACTCAAATTTGAATGGAACAAGAACACCCCATGAGCCACCTTTCACTGTGCCCTGCTTTTCTTCTCATGTGAGAATGGCTTTCATATGGAATTTTTTACACCCAAAAGGTATGTGATGCCTTCTTCTGATCATCTTTGGGTCAGAATTTGGTTGGTTCAAGTTTGACTTCGAATTGGTTTGAAATCAAGCTTAAATCAAGAGTCCAAGTTTTGTCGGACTCTTCATTGCTGCCGATCAACCTTCTTTCTCATGCGCAAATGAATATTTGTGTGATATTTTTTGTACCAATCTAAGATATGTCATCTTCTTTCTAAGTTCTTTAGTTATAAATTAAATCTAGTTTGAAAAAAAGTTCAAATTTGATTTGAATTCATGATAAGATCAAAGATATTTGAAGCTGAACCAGATTGTCCAAACTCTACTTGGGACGCCTCCCTAAGAAGGGCTGACTTTTGTGTGCCAAACCACTTCAAATTTGGCATGAGAAATCCTTAAAGAGTGAGTGAGAAATCTGAGAAAGAGGAGTGGGTGTCCGTGTGTGAGAAAAATAGGAAGAAGATTTTCTTTGGGATGTGAGATCTAGGGTAGGGTTCTAGGATTTCCTAGTTCTTATTTTATGAGAGAGAAAAATAAAAAAAATATTTTGTTTTTCTTCTTCCACACCATCTCCTTCTTGAGAAGCTCTCTCTTCTGATCTGGAGGTATCCAATTAATCTAAAGAAAGGGATCTTCATCAGCCATGAAGATTTTTCGCCGTGAGCTAGCACTCTCAAGAAGGACGATCTGTTCGATACTTTGAGTGGATCACCTATAGAGGCCGGATATACTGTGCAGCTACTGGACATTAGAAAGAACCTCCTACCATGTGCATCAGTAGTGGTGATCATTGATCCATGATCAGGTATTGGGTTCTAAATTCAACGGATCAGATCTAAGCATTAAATCTGATTCAAGGCATCGATACGATCGATGTAGTATTTTCTATCATATCAAATTTTTTTGTGCAATATTTTTATATCATAGATTCTTAGAAAGGTAGTTTAGATCTGATCTAAAGCATGTATAGGAGATTAAATAGTTTAATCTATTGCTTTCGCTATAAAAATTTTAAAAATATCTATATTTGAACTATCTATTTTCCAACACTCTATCATAGTATCATTGAAACTCTTTTTAATGGGTCGGAATGATCCCACTCTAACTCATCAAAGATTGTTGATCCTAAGCAACCCTAGTAAATTCTCACAATCCATCAATAACACCTAGTAATATATAGTGGCAACCTAGTAGAACTGAAATAGAACCTCAAGGTGTAGTTCATATGTGATTCAGTCCTCCTATCGTGAGTCCCGACTAAATGACAGGTCATGGATAAATCGTCAAACTTCATCATCAATCATATGATAAATTTGATTAGCTCAAGTCTAATTATGATCCTCATGGAAATTCTTTTCCATCAATCATACTGTTGTGGCCATAGACTCTTAGACTTAGCCTCTTAAATCTCATAGGACTACTCTTCTCTATCAAGATTGATAGATTCATCTAGATGCATATCCTACTCTTATAGTGGACCAACTATCACCAACATCCACTACAAGATCTCAATAAGGCCATGTTTATGTGTCTGTCAAACTTCAGCAACCTTACTGCAAGTAGTCATACCATCGCAGGTTAAAAGATCATTCGTTCAACTACAGCATCGAAACAATTACTGACGATTGATTAGAAATTTAAGTGATCTCTTGTATGGTCACACTCAGTACTAATTGTTCTCTAACAACTATCCACACTCATCGCTCAGTGTCTCTACACTGTAGATCAGAGACTCATCTACCTCGAAAGAAATGATCTGCATGTCGATTTATCCAAATCGATCACCATCCTCAAGATGACACCATGATCAGGAGCATTTAAGAATTAATTATACATATCTGAATTCTCAACATCTTGAGAATATGTATCGAAGTATTAATTTTATGGATGATTCAAGGACACATCACTCTTAAATAAAAATTAAACTTGCCTTTTTATTGATCAAATCAATATATTAAGTATAAAATTTATATCTTAGACTTATTATAATGTGTCAGCCATATTGGCTTCTAGGACATATATCTTGTTAGAAAGGGTGCAGGATTTTATGCATGAATTTTAAAATATTTTTAAAATATAATGTAGCAAAATATATAAATTAAATAATTTAATCTATAAATATATGTAATCAAATTACTAAACCTTACAATTAGGACCTATAACATGTCATATTGTATTTATAAATCAGAAAATAAAAGCTTTGGTATTGATCAAATCAATACCCTAGATCTAAAACAGTTTTAGATCTAAAACCTAGATCACATCTAAATAAGAGAAGAGATCAGATCTCTTACCTTGATGCAGGTCGAGAACTTCATGATTGATTTTTTTTGTTGCCTTTGGAGCCACACATGCATCTGACCTCTACAGGTGATCCACATGAGACTGCAACAAAATCAGAGGTTCGTCGAACGAAGATCCGCTCGAAGTGCTAGCTTCTTGCAGATCCCTCCAGATGGTTAATCTAAAAATATTCTTCGGATCTCTTGGATATTCTATGAGATGAAGAATATGAGGAAGAATGAGGAAGAAGTCAAATCCTTTGACCTCCTTAAAATCAGAAATAATAATATAAAAGAAAAAGTCCTAAGAGAAGACAGATCTTCTCTTTCAGTACATCAATGATTGATGTCCTGAGAACATCTGTATGCTAGGATAAGAGAAGACCTTCTTCTTTAGATATTTCTCTAACTTCTAGATCTTATGATGTCTGATTTTTCTCATAGAAAAATCTCATGATTTATGGAGAAGAAGGGTTCTAAAATAAACCTTAAGAGAAGACCTTCTTTTCTTTTTCTTCTCTCATCAGAACATGATCAAATCATGTCTAAAATTAGATCACCATGCCCCAACTCATTGGAGCATGGATCCACCATGCCATCCCTCTTTTGCTCTCAAATTTTTATCACATAAAAATATAAAAATAAAGAGAAAATAATATGAAAGAAAAATAATGAGAGAAGATAATCTTTCCTCTTATCTTTTTTTTCTACGAGACATCAACTTTTGATCTCTTGATAAAGGACTCTCTTCCATGGATATTGGCACCTCAAACTACCCATGCCATCCTCTTTCTCCTCTCCTTTTTCTCTCTAGAAACCATAAATTTTTTACTCTTATTTGATAGAATATGGGGCGGCAACTTTTTATATGGCAGATTAGGTCAAAAGACCTAATCAACAAGGAGTCCATGGGGCATCCAACTCTTGGATGCCCCTTGCCTTATCTATTTCATGGAGAGCATGAAAATAACCACAAAAGGGGCAACAAAAAGAAGGGATAAGGATGGAGGAAGTTGGCGCATGAGAGGAGGGAAGAATCCTTGTGAAGAGGGACTCTTTCAAACAAAGGAGATAAATCTAAACCACTTTCCATAATTAACCAAATCTCTTTCCATATTGAACCTAATCAAATCTGATTCAAATCTCTAGAATAAGTGGTGTGAGATAATATTTCTTAGATGTGGATATCTCATAAAAATTATCTAGAATTAAATTAGTGGCGTGGGCTTGAAGTTTCTTAGGTGGCGCAAGGGAGAAGATAGAGTCCTAGTCTAACTAGGATTCTTATGTAGACTAGGTCAAGTTCTTTGAACCCAATTTAAATTAATTTTAACCTAATTAATAGTGATCCTAATCCAACTAGAAATCTAATTAAATCAGATTAAATCATATTTAATTCTGATTTAAATTCTAACTTATTAGAAAATAGGTGCATACAAGTCCTAGTCGAACAGGGACTTGTTCTCCCTTGCAACTGGCTTATCCAATAAACCAATTAGACTTAATCCAATTAAATCTAAACTAATTTTAATTAAATTAAATTTAATTAGACTTGATCTCAGCCTAATTGCTCAATCAGATTGAGCCAATTAGCAATCCAATTGCTAATCGATCCTCCTACAATACTTGCATTAGGTCAAACATCAATCACATTGATCGTTTAACCTTTGAATGATTCTCAATCATCGATTAACCATCTGATTAAGTTACAACCTCTTATGTGTATGATCCTATAGGTTCGAACCTAAGTCGGTAGCACAGAAACTAATTTCTGTATCAGTTGAAGTAACCATCTAGCAATAGTTCCCGACGTCCAGATAGATCGAATGTATGCAAAGCAACATTCTAAGAACCCTGACCCATGGTTACCGTATAATTCATCCTTTTGATCAATAATGCTCAAGATAAACTTCGAGTATGCTATCAACACTCATATAAGTCATCTCTATTATGTCTCAAAATTTTGCAAATCTCGTGACTCCTCATGAGGATTACCCAGGCCTAGGTTTTGTTAAATTGAAACACAACGAGATATTCTCTTCCTGAAGTTAATCAGGAGTGATTAATCCCATCTTGACTCACACTCTGACTTCACAAGTACTTGATTGTATCCAAAAATCTTTCGAACCTATATTAAAAATACAGGCAGTCCGACATCAAAGCACAGTGAGTTGCTTGCAAGTCACTGTGGTGATCTCAGGTCAGAGGGACACTTATATCCATTGGCCTTAGCTAACTACTCTTGATAGTAGAGTGTTACATTGGTCACGTTCAATGTAGATATACTCCTACATCTCACCTAGATGCCATACCAGTGTCTCCACACCACTTGGTTACGAGGACAACCAACGCATATGGCATACAGCGACCTACACTTGATAAGTTATCGTCCTTGTTAATAACTTATCATTTGATCGTGAACAATTTAAGAACCATCCGATAAATCCTCCTTTATCGATTGATTGTGGTTCTAAGGACTTCATCATAATTTAGGAGTTCTTTTAAGGAAGATAAAATTTTTATGATGAACCTGCCAAATAACTATTATTATTAGATAATTCATATATTAATTTCAATCATCTACCACTTAGATGATTGGCTTTAGGACATATTTTTCAATATATCTAACAATCTCCCACTTTGACTAAAATCAATTGGCCACTAATCTAAGTCCCATCTTCTCAAGGTGGACTTCCATCTTTAGCTGGCTCAATTACTTTGTCAGTGGGTCTACCACATTATTCATGGAGCCTACTTTTTAAACTGCAACATATTTCTTTTCGAAGTAGTCACATATACCGCTGCTTTATGTGCTTGGATTTCTGGTGAGACCTAGGCTCCTTAGCAAAGGCTATGGCATCGTTGTCTTTGTAGTACATTGTTGTAGCATCTAATGGCATGACATTCAGCTCTACAACAAACATTAAAATTAGATTTTATCCTACATATCTATTGCGTACTCAGCTTTCATTGATCGATTGTTTGAAACCTTTCCAACATACCAAACCAATATTGCATAAGAATACATCCTGATGTAGATATTTTATCATCAAGATCAGACATGAAGTTTGAATCAGTATACCCCTCAATTCACAACTCAAAATCTCCTTCAAAAATTAAGAATAAATCCATAGTTCTTCTCAAATACTTCAAGATATTTTTTACAGCTATCCAATGCTCCTCGTTTGGATTCGACTAATACCTGCTCGTGACACTCATAGTAAGGATAATATTTGGTCAAGTACACAGCATGACATACATGAGGCTCTCTATGATCAAGGCATAAAAAATCTTACTCATGTGCTAAACTTCCTCAGATGTGGTCAGATACATCATCTTGGAAAGATAAATATCATGCTTAAGAGATAAAAGTTCTCTTTTAGAGTTTTTCATACTGAACCTCTCAGCACTTTCTCTATGTACAGCTTTTGTGATAGGTCTAATATTTTGTGACAGCTTCTGCTAGATCTTTCATGGAGAATTTTTTAGACAACCATCTTTTGACCGAGGTCAGCATGAGAATATCATTCTCAATGAGGAGAATATCATCCACGTACAATACAAAGAATGTTATTGCACTTTCACTGATCTTCTTGTATACACAAGGTTCCTCTTTATTCTTGATGAAATCAAATGATTTGATTACTTCATTAAAATGAAGATTTCAACTCTGAAAAGCTTGCTTTAATCCGTATATAGATCTTTACAGCTTACAGACTCGATGATCACCATCACTAGATGTGAAACCCAAAAGTTGCTCTATATAGATATCTTCCTCAAGATATCCAATCAGAAAAGCAGTTTTCATATTCATATGCCAGATTTCATAATCATAGTAAGCTACAACAGTAAGTAAAGTATAGATAGATTTCAGCATGGCTATAGGCAAGAAGATTTCTTGATAGTCAATGCCTTCACACTGACTATAACATTTTTCCATGAACTAGCTTTACAGGTCTCTACCTTACCATCAGTACTTATTTTTCTTTTGTAGATCCATTTACACCCAATGGATACTATATCCTCGGGTGGATCCACCAACGTCCATACTTAGTTCGAGTGCATCAAGTTAATCTCTGATTTCATTGCATCTAACTATTTTTTAAAATTGATGTCAGACATCGCCTCGTCAAAGGTATTAGGATCATCACTATGACCCTTATCTCTCATAAAGAATATTTTTTCTACTTCCTCTGTAAGTATACCCATGTACTTTTCAAGAGGTCAGGAGATCCTACTAGATCTACTAGGTGATAGAGGAACGTCAACTACTGGCTCATGAATAATGGGTTCCTGAGGATCCATAGCTCTTTGCTCTTCAGAGACTTTCTTTTCGAGCTCAACTAACCTCCAACTGCCACCATCTTGAATAAACTACTTTTTTAAGAATATGGCATTTCGACTCACAATCACATTATGATCTTGTGGAAAGTAGTAGTATCCCATTGATTCTTTTGGATGTCCTATAAAATGAGCTATTACAGATCTATCTTCTAATTTATCAGCCATTTGTCTCTTGACATAGGCCAGACATCCCCAAGTCTTAAGATAACCTAGACTCAGCTTCTTACTGTGCTATATCTCATATGGTGTGGTAGAAACAAATTTTGATAGAACCCTATTCAATAGGTGAACTGTAGTTAGTAAGGCATGTCTCCAAAGATATAAGGATAAATCAATGAAGCTTATTATAGATCTTACCATATCTAATAGAGTCTTATTTCTCCTTTTGGATATTCTGTTGAGCTAAGGTATGTTGAAGTTTCATGATTTTATGCATGTAAAATTTTTTAAAATGAGTACGCAGTAGAATTTAAAAATTTTCAGATTAAATCTAATTTAATCTAAGCATGCATAAAACTAAATCTTCAAATCATAAATAGAATCATCATATGTGAGATAAGATTCAAATATGAAAATCAAATAGAGAAAAATAAATAGAGAATATACCTTAGCATGGATCGATCTTCACCGCAAACTGATGATCATGGATGTCTTCCGAAAGTTCCTTGTAGCCGCACAAGCATCCGACCTCTACGGGTATCCACATGAGACTTTAATCTGATTAGAAGTCTTTTGATCTCACTAGGGTGCTAGCTCCCTTATAGAGATCTCATCTTGATGGTTAAAATTTTTTTTTTCTCTCAAGACACTCTTAGAGAAGAACATAGGAAGACCTTGATCTCTATGCTAGAGATCATGAGAAGAACCCTTTCTTCTCTTTTCCTCTTAAAATTCATGCACCAAATCTCTACAATAAAGGTGTAGAAATTTTATCCAACTTTTAGATAAAGAGGAGAGGAGACACCCATGTTCAAACATAGACAAAAGAGAGGGAGAAGATGTCCTAACAACCAACTCTTGGTTATGTAAGAAAGAAAGGATCAAGCAACCATACCTCATGCCTTCATCCATCACACCGTCCCTCTCTCTCCCTTGATTTTTTTCTCATGCACAACCCCAGGTTTTTGCATCTCAACCTGATCTTTATCTCAGCCCCTTTACATCCCTTGCAACCCACATTTTAAATTGGCTAAAGGGAAGTTAGAGATTGGATAGGAAACAAGAGTCCAAAACACCTAGGACTCTAGGATTTTTGATGCCACCAACCCTCCATATTTTTTGCCCAAATTTTACATGGTAAATAGGAGATTAAGAAAGGTTATTACACACACAAGATGAGAAGAGGGCATGGAGTATTTAGGCATCCAAAATCTGATTGACATGGGCTTTGTTTGGTGCATGGAAAAGAAGTCTTTCAATCTCATGGGACTCTTAATTTTAGGTGGTTATTTTAAACTCAATAAAACTCCAATCAATCCTAATCATATTAGGACCAAATTAGACCCAAATAGATGAAAAATTAAATCTGATTTAGAGCCCAAACTATTTAGATTAAATGTCACCTAATTGGAGAAACAGTCCTAGTCCTTTTGGACTTTGCTTGGTGCTTGAGTCAAACTCAATTTAATCCTAATCTAATTAAGATTTGATGCACCATGAAAATAAAAATTCTTAGTCCAAATAGGAACTTATACATCCTAGTCTAATTAAAAATTGGATCAAATCCAAATTTTAATTCAAATAAGAATTATTCTCCCATATAATTTAGGTTATCTTATAACCCAATCAGATTTGATCAAATTAAATCCATGTCAAGTCAAACTAAATCTAATTTAATTAGACTTGATACAAGCCTCATAGTTCAATCAAATTGAGCCACTTAGCAATCCAATTGTTAATTAATCCTCCTTCAACTCACTAACTCTTTAGTGAGTTATTTGATTGCAACTTTTGTATTAGATTAATCATCAATCAAATTGATAATCTAATCATGTTACAATTCATAATCGTAATTCAACCATCTGATCAGTCAAAAGTCTCTTTTGTGTGTGACCATATAGATTCTATTCTATCTGGTAGTGAGAAATATTGTGATCTCTATCACAATATCATTGAAACTCTTTTCAATGGGTTGGAACAGTTCCAACTCTATCCACCAAGGATCATCGATCATCAAGATGATGCTCGTGGGTCGCACAATCTATTAGTGACATCTAGCAGTATGTAGTGGTAACCCAGCAGAATAAAAGATGATGAACCTTTAGGTGCAGTTAACGTATGATACAGTTCCTCTATCATGAGCCCGATCGAATGGTAGGTCAGGATGAATCATCAAATCTCATCATCAATCATATGATAGATTCAATCAGCTTGAGTTCATATATGATTATATAAAAACTCTTTTCTATCAATCACACTGCTATGGCTATAGACTTAAAGACTCAGCTTCTTAAATCCTATAAGACTACTCTCTTCTACTAGGGTCGATAGATCTCATTTTGATGCACATCCTACTCCGACAGTAGACCAACTATCGCTAACATCCACTACAAGGGCTCATTGAGATCCATATTTATGTGTAGTCAAACTCCAATAGCCTCACTACGAGTAGCTGTAGCACCGTAGGTCAAAAAACCAGTCAGACAACTGCAGCATCGAGAAAATCATTAACGAGTGAGCAAACATCCATGTGACTTCTCATATTGGTCACACTTAGTGCTAGTTGTTCTCTAACAACTACCTGTACTCTCACTCCAGTGTCGCTACACCACAGACTCGAGACCCATCTATTCCAAAGAAGTGATCCATGCACTGGTCTATCCGAATCAATCACCATCCCCATGATGATCCTATGATTATGATTAGGAGCAATTTAGGAATGAACCATCAATGACACATGTCTCAAATTTTTAACTCTTTATGAATATGTGTCATCATCTTGTTAATCTCTTTGATGATTCATAGACACATAAAATATGAATGATAATATAAATATCTAATAAGTACATAATTATGTCCTAAAAATATGATATGCGTCAGTCAAGATTGACTTCTAGGACATATATCCAACAATCTTTCACTTGCACTAAAGTTAATCTACCATGTACCAAGCCCCATCTTCACAAGACAGGCTTTAGTCTTAGGCTAGCTAGGTGACTTATCAGTGGGTCATCCACATCTCATGTAGAGTTTGCTCTTTGCACCTGTACGCATTTCTACTTGAGATAGTCGCGTGTTCTGCTGTTCTATGTGCTTGGATATCTGATGAGACCTAGGCTTCTTAGCAAAGGCTATGGTGCCATTATCTTTGTAGTATAATGTCACGGTATTTGATGGCATGACAACTAATTCTACAACTAACATTAAAATCAGAATACATCCTACACATCTACAATATACTCAGCTTCCATCGATCGATTGCTTGGAACCCTTCTAAGATATTGATAGGAACACACCCATGATGTAGATATTTTATCATCAACATCAGACATAAAATCTGAATGGGTGTATCCTCCCACTCCTAGCTTTGATCCTTCTCCAAATTAAAAATAAATCCTTAGTTTTTCTTAAGAGCTTAAGGATATTTTCACAGCAATCCAGTACTTTCAGTCTGGATACAACTGATATCTACTCATGACATTCATAGTATTATCTATATCAATTCAAGTACATTATATGGCATACATCTATACCCAAGAGGATAGCAGACCCTTCTTTCGAGATTTTTATGCTGAACCCTTTCAGCATCTAGTCTCTATACTTTATCTGTAAAAACATAAGCATCCAATTGTATCTATCTCTATAGATCTTTATGATGCTTGTTTTATGTCTTTCATAAAAAATTTTATATACAAATATTTTAACCGATGTCAGTACTGGACACTCCCACTGATTTTTTGAAAATACATAATTTCTCTCTTCTAATCAAATAATTTGATCATATCAATATTTCAACTCCAAGATTATTAGACTTTGTGATCTCCTATCATGAGAAGTGAAATTCATGAGCTACTCTATATAGAAATCTTCAAAAGATATCCAGTCAGGAAAGCTAACTCACATCCCTTTCTTAGAGTCGATGTCTTACATCACCTCGTTGTAGATTCTGGGATCATCTCTATGTTCTCTATCTCCCATGAGAAATGACTTTCTCTACATCCTCTGTTAAGCATATACAAGTATCTTTCGAGATGATTGGAGATCCTACTATATATACAAGATGGAAGAGGAATATACGTCTACTGACTTATGATGAATAGGTTCTTAAGATCCTAAAGCTCGCTTCTTTTCAGAGACACTCTCTTAGAGCTTAACTTTTCTCCCACTGCTTCATCTTGGTTAAATATTTTTTTAAGAAGATAGCATGTCGGGTCACAATCACATTGTAATTCTTTCAGAAAATAGTATCTCAAACTCTTTTAGGATAAGCTTTATAGACCTATCATCTAACATATCCACCTGCTGTGCTTTGACATAGGCTGGATATCTTTGAATCTTAAAATAATCAAGATTAAATTCTTACCATGTCATATCTCATATGGTGTGGTAGGAACAGATTTAGAGAGAACCCAATTTCATAGAAATAAAGCATGTCCCTAAAGAAACAAAATAAATTAATGAATTTCATCATAGATCGGACCATATCTCATGTAGTTCTATGACTCTTCTTATCTCATTGAGCTGAGATATAATAAGAGCGATCCAATATGAAACTATACCATTTTATGAGATAATCGAAAAAAAAAAATTTTTGATATTACATCCTCAATCTGATCGAAGTACCTTTAAAAATTTATCTATTTGCTTCTTTATTTTACATCTAAATTCTTTGAACTATTCAAAAATTTTAGATTTATATCTCATATACTTACCCATACCATGATTGATCATCGGTAAAGGCAACGAAGTAGAAACAACTTCCTTTGTTAGCACATCACATGAGCTACACACATCAAATGTGTACTAGGATAAGTATCTCAATGATCCTTTTTTTCTTGTTCTACAAGAGTAGCTTGGTCATATTTTCTCAAAGAGATGATGCACAAACTAAATATAACTCAATAGTCAATGAGCTCAAAAGTCCATAATTGTTCAGTTTGTCAATCATTTCTTCTCCAATATGACTTAACCATAGATTCTACATGTACTTTAGGTTTATCTCAATTTTGGATCTTTCAGATCCAATGACATTCACTGCTTGCTCAATTAAGTTCATAGATGCATCACCATACAAATGATAGAGACTGTCTCTAAGAACTAAATTCAAACGATGATCAAAAAAATAGATACGCATGATGACAGCAGCAACTCTTGCTCTATTGCCAATTTAAGGGTTACTTTCTCAGCCCTCTACCTTTCCATCGACTCTATAAAATCACTAGAGCCTATAGCTCAACTAGGAGAAGAGAAAATCGTAAAGATACTATTGAGCAATTTTGACATGCCTACTCTAGGTGTGTCATTGTTTCTTTAGACTCTTCAAGTATTTACCTCTAAACTCTTTCAAGGTTCCTTTGTTAGCAACACTTTGATCAATTCAGATCGGATGTCAAGATGGTCTTTCATATGGTAGTTTATCATAAACTATCCATATAAACTAATTAGGGATCGCAGGATCAAATCCACAAGCAATTCCTCATGCCTGATCATGTCGAGCCTTTTAAGCTCCTTAATATCTTTGATCATTATCAAATAACAATCATAGACTGACTGTCCATCATGCATCTCATATGCTGTGCGACTTTGATCATCTCATAATACTTGTAGATGAATCAATATGTCGTTGGCAGTGAACATGTGCTCAGCATATATTGGAGTTCATCTAACATGGACTTCAATGTTTAGCACCTATCTTAATTGTTATTGTCCATCCACTCATCAAGTATAGCACGTTGACTTTGGGTTGGACAGGCTGTTAACATTAGAATAGCCTGATAGAGAATATTGCTTAATTTTCTAAAATTAAGAATGATTTTTAAGTTTATGACCCAGTCTATGTAATCGATTTTGGTTAATCGATTGATATTTAAGATTAAGCTAGAAGGTTGAAAGCTAACACAATAAATAGCAGAGAGTAAAGATCTTAATTAAATATTTATACTTATTTTATAATTTACTCTAGAGATTTTTAGATACAGAAAGAAGACTCTCACTATTTTATCAGATCTCCCACACTCTCCAGATGGAGAAATAAAAATTCTAATGCGACAACTGAATTTTTAGTGGATGCTGCGGTCCCACCAATATCGTGCACCTCACCTAACAGTTATTGGTAATACAAACAAACACCGATGCATGGATAACTCTTTATCCAGATGCTTCTCTAAGCATGTTGCAGTCACTTGGTCTCTAAGTCATGTGAGCTCACCTAACAGTTATTGCCCACACTCCTTAGTTAAGTCAGACCCACCGTTCATAAGCAGATGCGAAACCATCATTGGGTCCCTCACCGACCAGTTATTGGGCCCAACCCCATCTTTACCCCGGAGCAACTCTTTGCTAATAAAGTGGTTGCATTTTTCGATGCAACTGAACCACTGTGACCAGCCGAGAACAATCAACACTGATAGCACGCCCGCACATCTATAATGATGGAAGATCTTGGACTTAATATTTATGGAGAGATTTGAGTTTAGATCTCATCTAGTCAGTCATCACATGACTGATGTAATTGGCATGGGCTAAATCAAAATATCAAGCAACATTATTTGAGACTCAATCTTCCAAATCGATCAGGTAAGTGGAGATTGGTGGGGGTCCCCCCGTTGCTTTTCTTAGACATCAATAAATTGATCAGATAAGTGAATGAAATCAATTAAACAACTACCTTTTAATTACTTGCCTTAGACACCAATTGGATAATTGATCCAAATAGATTAGCTTATGTGAATCAGATTCGAGCCATAGAGCCGAATTAGGTCCTTAGATAAATTGATTCTACATATGGGTGTCAATCGATTCGATCAACAATATTTATATGATTTTAAGCACTATTGACCTCACTCTAATCAACACTTGACTCGATTTGATCAACTGCTAAATCGATTTAGACCCAATATGATCAAATTAGAAACCTTATGATGTAATCCAATTACATGATCTAATTTGATCTACCCATGACCAATCCCTCATGCACAAACACTAATTTCAAATCTTAAATCTAAATTTTTAGATCTAAATTTTTTACATAAAAAGTATATTTTGATCATGAAATAATTTTAGATCACACATACAAATATATATCATATACATAAACAAGTTCAGGTCATAGAAATAAATTTCAGTCCTAAACATACTTTCATATATCATATATATAAATCAAAACAGATCTCAAAACTCTTTTTAGATCTAAACGATAAAATATATATCACATATATGCTGAAAAAATTAGATCTAAAAGTTTAATTTAATTAAAAATTTTAACATCATTCTAAGATAATTATTCAACATAATAAGTTATGCCAAGGCAACCTTATGTCAGAACGATGTCAAAAACTTTCAGATCTAAAATTTTTCTCTACAAATTTTAAATCTAAATTTAATCTCATGCATATGATGTGATTTTGATACAACTATTGAAGTTTCATGATTTCATACATGTAAAATTTTTCAAAATAAGTATGCAGCAGAATTTAAAAATTTTTAGATTAAATCTAATTTAATCTAAGCATGCATAAGATCAAATCTTCAAACCATAAATAGGATCATCATATCTGAGATAAGATTCAGATATAAAAATTAAATAAAAAAAATAAATAAAGAATATACCTTGACATGAATCGATCTTCATCGCAAACTGATGATCATGGATATCTTCCGAAGATTTCTTGTAGCCGCACAAGCATCCAACCTCTACGGATATCCACATGAAACTTTGATCTGATCAGAAGTCTTTTGATCTTACTAAGGTGCTAGCTCTCTTACAGAGATCACATCTTGATGGTTGAAATTTTTTTTTCTCTCAAGACACTCTTAGAGAAGAAAAAGAACATAGGAGGACCTTGATCTCTATGCTAGAGATCATGAGAAGAACCCTTTCTTCTCTTTTCTTTCTAAAATTCATACACCAAATCTCTACAATAGATATGTAAAAATTTTGTCCAACTTTTAGACAAAGAGGAGAGGAGACACCCATGTTCAAACATGGACAAAAGAGAGGGAGAAGATGTCCTAGCAACCAACTCTTGGTTGTGTAAGAAAGAAAGGATCAAGCAACCATACCTCACGCCTTCATCCATCACGCCGTCCCTCTCTCTCCCTTGATTTTTTTCTCATGCACAACCCCGAGCTTTTGCATCTCAACCTGATCCTTATCTCAACCCCTTAACATCCCTTGCAATCCATGTTTAAATAGGCTAAAGGGAAGTTAGAGATTGGATAGAAAACAAGAGTCCAAAACACCTAGGACTCTAGAATTTTTGATGCTGCCAACCCTCCATATTTTTTGCCTAGATTTTACATGGTAAATAGGAGATTAAGAAAGGTTATTGCATGCACAAGATGAGAAGAGGGCATGGAGTATTTAGGCATCCAAAATTTGGTTGACGTGGGCTTTGTTTGGCGCATGGAAAAGAAGTCTTTCAATCTCATGGGACTCTTAATTATAGGTGGCTGTTTTAAATCCAATAAAACTCCAATCAATCCTAATCATATTAGGACCAGATTAGACCCAAATAAATAAAAAATTAAATCTGATTTAAAAAATAAACTATTTAGATTAGATATCACCTAATTGGAGAAGAAGTTCTAATCCTTTTAGACTCTTGCTTGGTGCTTGAGTCAAACTCAATTTAATCCTAATCCAATTAGGATTTGGTGCACCAATGAAAATGAGAATTCTTAATCTAAATAGAAACTTATACATCCTAGTCTAATAAAGAATTGAGTCAAACTCAAATCCTAATTCAAATGAGAATTATTCTCCCATATAATTTAGGTTATAATCCAATCAGATTTGATCAAATCAAACCCATGTCAAGTCAAACTAAATCCAATTTAACTTTTGTATTGGATTAATCATCAATCAAATTGATAATCAAATCCTATTACGATTCATAATCGTAATTCAACCATCTGATCAGTCAAAAATCTCTTTTACGTGTGATCCCATAGGTTCTATTCTATCTGGTAGTAAGATATATTATGATCTCTATCACAATATCATTGAAACTCTTTTCAATGAGTTGAAATAATTCCAACTCTATCCATCAAGGATCATCGATCATCAAGATGATGCTCGTAGGTCTAACAATCGATCAGTGACACCTAGCAGTATGTAGTGACAATCTAGCAGAATAAAAGATGATGAACCTCTAGGTGCAGTTAACATATGATACAGTCCCTCTATCGTGAGTCTCAATTGGATGGTAAGTCATAGATGAATCGTCAAACCTCATCATCAGTCATATGATAGATTCAATCAGCTTGAGTCCATATGTGATTATATAAATTTTTTTTTCTATCAATTACACTGCTATGACCATAGACTTAAAGACTCAACTTCATAAATCCATAGGACTACTCTCTTCTACTAGGATCGATAGATCCCATCTTGATGTACATCCTACTCCTACAGTGGACCAGCTGTCACCAACATCCACTACAAAAGCTCATTGAGATCCATGTTTGTGTGTAGACAAACTCCAGCAGCCTCACTATGAGTAGCTGTGGCACCGTAGGTCAAAGAACTAATCATACAACTGCAGCATCAAGAAAGTCACTAATGAGTGAGCAGACATCCATGTGACTTCTCTTATTGCTCACGCTCAGTGCTAGTTGTTCTCTAACAACTACCTATACTCTCACTCTAGTATCACTACACCACAGACTCGAGATCTATCTGTCCGAAGGAAGTGATCCGTACACTGATCTATCTGGATCAATTACCATCCTTATGATGATCCTATGACCAGGAGCAATTCAGGAATCAACCATCAATGATACATGTCTCAAATTCTCAACTCTTGAAGAATATGTATCATCATCTTGTTGATCCCTTGGATGATTCATGGATACATAAAATATGAATGGTAATATAGATACCCAATAAGTATAAAATCATATCCTAAAAATATGATATGTGTTAGCCAAGATTGGCTTCTAGGACATACATCCAACAAGATGTTCTAAGAGGAGTCTATTGAGAGACTATGCCATTGTCCTTAAAATATTCTAAAAATTTTTGATTAAGGTATTCATCTCCTCGATCAGATTGAAGAATCTTAATGGATTTGCTTGTTTATTTTTTTACTTTATTTTAAATTTTTTGAATTTTTAAAGGCTTCAAACTTGTGTTTCATCAGATATACATATCCATACCATGACAGATCATCAGTAAAGATGATGAAATAGCTATAACCATCTCTGGCCTATATATCAAATGGTCCATATACATGGGTGTGTACCAGGATAAATAACTCGATGGCCCTTTCTCCATGCCCCACAAAAGATAACTTGACCATTTTTTTTTGAAGATAAGATTCATAAGCTGGGTATGACTCTGAATCAAAAGAGTCAAGGATCCCATCTCTTTTCAGTTTGTTTATCCTGTCTTCTCCAATATGGCTTAGTCTATGATGCTATAAGTACTTTTGGTTAATTTTATCTTTGATCTCTTTTGATGTACAGCACTCACTATTTACTCATTTAAATTCACATTCACATCAATATACAAGTGATAAAGACTATCAATTAAAAAACCACGTGCAATCAATTTATTTCATAAATAAATAGAATAAAAGTTTTTATTCAAATTAAAATTAAAACCATCCTATGCTAGCAAAGATACAAAAATTAAATTCCGACTAGCTACAAGAATAAAATAACAGTCTTTTAAATCTAATCTAAATCTTGACGGTAATCAAAGAGGATAAGTGCCAACGGCTTTTGCAGCAATTTTTGCTCTATTACCGATCCGAAGGATCAAGTCACCTTTCCATAACCTCTTACTTTCTATTAGATTCTACATTGAAGTACATATATGAGCACTCAAATCAGAGTCCAATACCCAACTAGAAGTAGAAAAAATCATAAGGTTAGATTTAATTACGAGCATACCTTCTGAAGGTTTGTCACCCCTTTTGGTCTTTAGGCTCTCCAGGTAGAGTGGATAGTTCCTCCTCCAATGGTCTTCAGTATCATAATGGAAATACTTTTCCTTTGCTTCAGCCTTTTTCAGAATGTTCTTCTTTTGCTTGCTCTCTTTCTTCTGCTTCTTCGTGGATTTACTCTTCTTCTTCCAACTAAACTTTCTCTTAGATGAAGAAGTCTGCTCCACAGTGAGAACAGTACCTCTTGAATTCTTTAAGGTTCTGTCAATAGTGACCAACATGTTGATCAATTCGGATATGGTGTAATCAAGTTATATGAAAATTTATAATAAATTGACTATATAAAATCATAAAGAATTGAAGGATCAAATCTAATTGCAATTTCTTTTGTATATCAAGCTCGAGCTTCTCAGGCTCCTCAATATCTTTGATCATTATCATATAGTGCTCATGGACTGACTGTCTTTCATGCATCTTTAGATTGAAGAGTCTCTTAGACACTTGAAAGTGCACTGTGTGGCTCTGCTTACCATGCAACTCTTGTAGGTGAGTGATCATAGCCCTGACAATGGGCATATGCTCATACTGGCTCTGCAACTCATTTGACATAAAAGCCAGCATATAGTACTTAACCCAACTGTCTTCATCCATCCACTTTTCATAAGCTATTCTTTGTTCAGCAGTAGAATGGTTTGGTAATACTAGGGGTTCCTGATCAAATACAAAGCTAATTTTTTAGAAGTCAAGACAATCCTGAGGTTTCTTAGTCAGTCTTTATAATTGATTTCTATCAAACGATTGAACTCAAGGATGCAAACTAGAGGGTTTGAAGCTGACATTGTTTAACTGCAAGAGTAGAGATTCAAGTTAGATTTTTATACTTTAAATTTTTATTTACTCAAAAAATTTTAAGATGCAAACAATAACTCCCACTATTTTTTCAAATCCCTCCACTCTCCGAGTGAAAAATGAAAATCCTCACGTGATAATTGAATTTCTAGTGGGTGCTATAGTTCCACCGATGCCTTGCACCTCACCTAATAGTTATTGGTAACATGCACACCGATATGTGGACAACCCTTTGCCCTGATGCTTCTCTAAGCATATTGCAGCCACTTAATCTCTAAGTTATGTGGGCCCACCTAACAGCTATTAACCACACTCTTTAGTTAAATTCAACCTACCATTCACAAGCAGGTATAAAGTCATTATTGAAATCCTCACCTAATAATTGGGCCTAACTCTATCCTTATCCTAAAGCAACTCTTTGTTAATAGAGTGGTTGCATGTTCTCGATGCAATTAAACCATTAGAACCAGCTAAGAACAATCAACATCAGTACTACGCCCGTACATCTATAACGATGGAAGACCTATGGATTTAAAATTTATGAGGAGGTTTAGATTTAGGTCTCATCTAATTAGTCATAATATGACCGATCTAATTGGCATGGACTAAATCAAACCGCCAAGCAACCTTACCAAGACTCAATCTTCCAAATTGGCCAAATAAATGGAGATTGGTGGGGATCCCCCCATTGCTTTCCTTATATACCAATAAATTGACCAAATAAGTAAATAGAATCTATTAAATAACCACCTCTCAATTACTTATCTTAGACATTAATAGGTTAATTGGTCCAAATAGGTTAGCTTAAGCAAATCAGGCTCAAGCCATCGAATCAAATTAGGTTCTTAGGTTAACTGATTCTACATATGAGATTTAATTGATTTGATCAACAATAATTACATGATTTTAAACATAATTGATCTAACCCTAATCAGCCCTTGACTCAATTTGATTAATTACTTAATCGAATTAGACTCATTATTCAAATAAAAAATCCCAGATGCAATCTAATTACATGATCCAATTTTTGATTTTTTTCATGATCAAAATCCTCATGCACAAACACAAATTTCAGATTCTAAAACTAAATATTAGATCTAAATTTTTTATATAAAAGTTTTATTTTAAATCATGAAACCAACTTTCAGATTTAACATACAAGCATATATCTCATATATGTATGTAAAATTCAGATCTAAACAAAAATTCAGATCATAATATGATATCATATATCTCATATACAAATCAGGAATCATATTGAAATTAATTTTTAGACCTAAATATATGATCATACATCTCATATATGAATCATAAATTAGATCAAATTAATTTTTAAATTTATGCATGCATCTATATATCACATATACATGAACTAGAAATTGATCTAGAATAAATTCCAGCTCTATGCATGTCTTCACATATCGAATATATGAATTAAAAATTAAATTTAAAATAAATTTTAGATTCAAAGATAATCATCTATACATCTTATGTATCAAGAAAAATTAGATTTTAAATTTTTTTTCAAAAATATGTATGTCAATTTCATGCATATGAAACTCGTGGCTCTGATACTACTGTTAGAATTTCATGTCGGGGTATGCATGTGTGTTTCAAAATTTTTTTTTCTAAATAGTATAATAGAATAGAAGATTAAAATATCTTTTAATCTAAATCATGTATGCATAAAATATAGAATACATGCATTTACTTCATATATTGAAATTGAACACATACTAAATTTTATGCTGAAATAAAATATATGACCAAATCACATACCTATTTCATAATTTCTTTCTTCAAATTTAGATCTAAAAGAGAGTAGGTTCTCTCTTAGCCATACAAGTATCCGACTTCTATAAGTATCTACTCAAGATCAGTCTGGAACAGTACTCTTTGGTGTTGATCTTTTTTCTCCATGAACAATCACCCTACGAATCTGAACGAAGCCTATATCGTGATCAACTCTTTGATCCTTTTCTTAATCTTTTTCTTCTCTTCTTCACTTGCACTTATTCTCTTGATTATGAAGTAATCAAGATCTAAAAACCAACAAAGAAAAAAGGATGCCCAAGCTCCTCTTGGGCATGGAGATGGAGGATGCCCAACTCCTTTGAGAGTTGGATCCAAAGGGAAAAAGAGAGGGAGGCATGGGGAGATCTTATGGAAGGCATGGGCTACTGAAAATTTAATGATAAGAGCCTTAGAAAAGGCTCCTTTAAATAGGCAAAAGGTTTGAATCCTATTCAAAACCAAATGACCCCTTAATACAAGTCTTATTTGTATTAGGAATCTTTGTTGCCTTAGATATTTGACCCCCTTCAGGATATCTATTAGGTGCTAACTATTGGAGCCTTTGTATCCACTTTTTTATATACCACATGAGGCTTAGGGAACACCCCATACTGGTCCCACATGCCCTTTTAAGGTGGGCATGCCCAACTTGATCAAATCAAGTGGCGCCCCATGCAAACAATTAAGGAAATTGATTAAAGGTTTGAACCTTTAATTCATATGATCCAAAACCCTAGACACCTAATAATTAAAATCCAATGAATCTAGTTTATTAAAGTTATTAGTATATAATTAACTCAAATTAATCTTATCAAATAAGTAATTTAAGTGTAAAGAAAAAATTAGGTTCAACCATGTACTAGCAAGGTTACCCTGAATCCCATAGGATTTCTCAAAATCCAATTGAGACTTCATAAGCCCAATTACTTATTCTAGGTCTAATCCCTTTGTTATGTGATCCCATAGATTCAATTCTATCTGATAATAAGATATATAATGATCTCTATCATAGTATCATTGAAATTTTTTTCAATGGATCGAAATAATTCTACTCTAACTTATCAAGGATTGTCGATCCTGAAAAATTTTAATGAGTTCTCACAATCCACTAGTAACACCTAGCAGTATGTAGTGGCAACCTAATAAAACTAAAATAGAACCTCAAAATATAGTTTAAATATGATTTAGTTTCTCTATCGTGAGTTTCGACTAAATGGCAGATCATGGATAAATCGTCAAACCTCATCATCAGTCATATGATAAATTTGATTAGCTCAAGTGCAATTATGATCCTCATAAAAAATTTTTCCATCAATCATACTGCTGTGGCCACAAACTCTTAGACTTACCCTCTCAAATCCCATAAGACTACTCCTCTCTATCAAGGTCAATAGATTTCATCTAGATGCGCACCTTACTCCTACAGTGGACCAACTGTCACTAACATCCACTACAAGGTCTCAATTATTTATGTGTCAGTCAAACTCCAGCAAACTTACTACGAGCAATCATACCATCATAGATCAAAGGATCATTTACATAACTACAGTATCGAGATAATTACGATGATTGATTAGAAATCCAAGTGATCTCTCGTATGGTCACGCTCAGTACTAGTTATTCTCTAATAACTATCCATACTCGTCGCTCAGTGTCTCTATATTATAGATCAGAGACTCATCTATCCTAAAAAAGTGATCTGTGTGCTGGTCTATCCAGATCAATCACCATCCTCATGATAATACTATGTCAAAAGTATTTAGGAACTAATTATACATGCTTCTAATTCTTAGCACCTTAAGAATATGTATCGAAGTATTAATTCTATGGATAATTCAAGGATACATCACTCTTGAATAAAATTAAACTTACACTTTTATTGATCAAATCAATGTATTAAATACAAAATTTGTATCCTAGACTTATTATAATGTGTCTACCATATTAGCTTCTAGGACATATATCTAATAGTTAGTGGGTCAGCCACATTTTCTATGGAGTCAACTCTCTGCATCTCGACGAACTTCTTCTCGAGATATTTATGAATCAGATGAAATCGCCACTTGATGTGTTTGGACTTCTGGTGAGATCTCGATTCTTTAGTGAGCATTATGACACATTGTTGTCATAGAAGAGTGGAACGACATCTGATGGTATCATACCCAGCTCTGCAACAAACTTCTTGATCTAGAATCCTTCCTTAGCAGCCTCCGATGGGCGATGTACTCTATCTCCATGATGGAATCTGCAATAATTGATTTCTTAGAACTCTTCTAGCTAACCGTACCATCATTATACAGGAATATAAAATCTAATATAGACTTTCTATCATCAACATCAAACATAAAGTCTAAGTCTGTGTATCCCTGTACCCGTAAGTCTCCTCCTCCAAAGATCAAGAAGAGATCCTTAGTCCTTCTCAAGTACTTAAGAATATTCTTCATAGCAATCTAATATTCCTCATCTAAATTTGACTGATATCTATTTGCAAAACTCACAACAAAAGCAATATCAGATCAAGTACATAGCATAGCGTACATGAGGCTCCCTATAGCCAAAGCATAAGAAATCTTGCTTATATGCTGAATCTCCTCAGGTGTGCTAGGGTACATCTTCTTGAAGAGGTGAACTCCATACCTGAAGGGTAACAAACCCCTCCTAAAGTTTTTCATGCTGAATGCTTCAGCACTTTCTTCATGTACAGTTGCTGTGACAAACCTAACATCCTCTTAGATCTATCTCTATAGATCTTTACTCTCAAAATATAGGATACTTCTCCCAAATCTTTCATGGAGAACTCTTTGGATAATCAAAGTTTCACAGAAGTCATCATGATAATGTCAGTTCCAATTAGGAGGATGTCATCCATATATAATATGAGGAATGTGATAGCACTCTCATTAACCTTTTTGAACACGCATGGTTCCTCCTCATTCTTGATGAAACCAAATGATTTGATCTTATCATTGAATCGAGTATTTCAACCCTGAAATGCTTGCTTTAGTCTCATACCTTTACAACTTGCAGACCTTGTGATCTCTATCACTGGATATGAAACCCAGAGGCTGCTTCATATAGATATCTTTCTCAAGATATCTATCTAGGAAGATAGTCTTCACATCAATCTATCATATCTCATAGTTATGAGCTGCTGCAACAGCAAGCAGTGTTCGAATGGACCTCAGTATGGCAACTGGTGAGAACGTCTCCGAATAGTCAATGCCTTCACGCTGACTATAATCTTTGGCCACAAGCCTCGCTTTAAAGGTCCCCACCTTTCCATCCGAATCAATCTTTTTTTTAAAGATCCATTTACATCCAACAGAAACTATTCCTTCTGGTGGATCTACTAAGGTCCAGATCTAGTTGGTATGCATTGAGTCAATCTCTGACCTCATCGCTTTCAATCATTTTTAGGAGTGGGTGTCTGACATCACCTCATTATAGATTTTAAAATTATCAATATGGTCCATATCATCCATGAGGAATATTTCCTCTACATCCTTTGTCAGCATACCCATATATCTTTTAGGAGGATGTGAGATCCTAGTGGATCTATGAGGTAGAATGGATACCACAAGCTCTATGACTCATTGCTCTTCAGAGACACTCTCTTCAAGCTAAATCTTCCTCCCACTACTTCCATCCTAGATAAAATCTCTTTTCAAGAATTTGGCATACTAGCTCACAATCACATTATGATCCTCTAGAAGATAAAAATAGTATCCTAAAGACTCTTTTGGGTATCCTATAAAATGATCTCTCATAGACTTAGCCTCTAACTTATCCGCTTATTGCTGTTTGACATAGGTCGAACATCCTCAGATTTTGAGGTAACCAAAATTTGACTTCTTACTATACTATATCTCATATGATGTGGTAGGAATGGATTTAGAAAAAATCCTATTAATTAAGTAATTGGCTATCATTAAGGTGTGTCTCCATAGAAATAAAAGGAGATCGATGAAGCTCATCATGGATCGAACCATATCCAATAGGATCTGAATTCTTCATTCTGAAACTCCATTGAGCTAAGGTATTTCAAGTGGAGTCCATTGAGAGACTATGCTATTTTCTTTAAGATAATCAAAAAATTTTCACTCAGATATTCTCCTCCTCGATCTAATCGAAGTACCTTGAGTGATTTCTCAATTTGCTTCTCTACTTCAAATCTAAATTTTTTAAACATTTCTAAAGCTTCAGATTTGTATCTCATAAGAAACACGTATCCGTACTATGAAAGATCATTGATAAAGGTGATGAAGTAGAGATAATCTTCTCTAGTCGGCACATCAAATAGGATGCAAACATCAGTATGTATCAGAGCTAGTACTTCAGTGGTCCTTTCCTCATGTCCTACAAAAAGAAGCTTGATCATTTTTCTCTGAAGGCAGGACTCACAAACTGAAAATAACTCATTCGAGAATGAGTCTAAAAGACTATCTTTCACCAGTTTGTTGATCTTTTCATCTCCAATATGACCAGCCTAAGGTGCCACATGTACTTCAGGTTAACCTCATCTTTAGATCTCTTAGATCCAACGGCACTCACAGTTTGCTCAGATAGATTAATTGACTCATCTGTATCAGCATACAAATGGTAGAGACTATTGATTAAGTGAACACATACTAATATTTTATTTTCAAAATAAATAGTATAATGGTCCTTATTGAAACTAATTTCATAATCACCCTATGTTAAGCATGAAACAAAAATCAAATTGCTGCTCGCATTAGGCACACAGTAACAATCCCTTAGTTTTAGACAAAAATTAGACAGTAGTCAAAAAGGATAGGTCCCTATGACTACAGCAGCAACTCTTGCTCCGTTGCCTACACATAGGGTCATCTCTCCTAGCCTCAACCTTCTATAATCTTTAAGATCTTGCATTGAAGTGCACAAATGTATACTAGAACCAGAGTCTATTAGCCAACTGGTAGTAGAAGAAATCGTAAGGTTAGTTTCAATCATGAGCAGGTCTGACATACCTTCTAAAGGTATGTTTCTTGAACTCTTTAAGATTTCTATCAATATTTTTTGGTCTAAGACAACCTAGATTCTTGAAACTCGAAACACCTTTCAAGTTCCTTAGCCAATCCTTATAGTTGGAACCTAATATTTAGTTGATTTCTAAGATGCAGACTAGACTATTGGAGATAAATAATTTACTACAGCGAGAAGAAATTTCTAGTTAAATTTTTGTAATTGATTTTAGTTTATTTTAAAAAAAATATTTTAAAAATAAACTTAGCCCCCACTATTTCTACAGAGCTCCCACTAATTTTCAGATCCTAACACTCCTCAGGTTAGGAAGCGAAAACCCCTATGCGAGTTAAGGTTCCTAGTGGGTACTGCGGTCCCACCATTGGCACACGATCTCACCTGACATATTCATATACTAATTAGGTTTTGGTTTATCTTTTGCAGTTAGGCCACCACCTTGTTGCTCCAATCACTATTAGATAGTGATAAATTGATGGGATCAAATTTCGATAGCTAATATCGAAAGCTCAAAATAGTCCTGGAGCATGAACGGATCTTGTATATATTGATAGACCTGACACCCGACTAGCAGCTTCGAATGCGCATAGTACGGTCAAAGACACTTATCAAAACTGGCTCAATGATCGAACTATGGTTCATTGTATAATGCTGGCAGTAATGAATGATGAGTTTAGCCATCGTTTCGAGAATGTTCAGCCACAGGACATGTTGCAAATGTGGAACGAATCTTTTGACACACCCGATGATGTTAAAAGGCACAAGACTAGTTGTGCCATCTTCAACGCTCGAATGAGGGAAGGAGCGTCAATCACCGATCATGTACTATACATGAATGAGATGATTGAGTGCTTAAGCAAGCTTGACTTTTTTCTGCATGAGTAGATAAGAAAAGATACCATTCTGAACTCTCTGCCCAAGTCCTACCTCCCTTTTCTTACTCATTTTCGAATAACAAAGCTTGCGGTCAACTACCACGTTTGCTGGGATTGCTACAGAACTTTGAGAAGGATCATCAGCTCTACAAGAAATTGATGAATGTAGTGGGAGAGTCTTCTTCTGGATGTCTATGCTTTAAGAAAGGGAAGAAGAACAAGAAGAACAAAAAAAGGCTGCAAAGTGCTGGGGCACCCAAGCCTAGTCAGACCAAGAAACTCAAGTCCGATCAGAGTCAGATGGAATGCTTCTACTGCAAGAAGCAGGGGCATTGAAAGAGGAATTATTCTCGGTACATTGCTTCTTTGGATCCGAACAGACCAAGAAAGAAGCAAGTTGTTACTGGACAAGATAATTATATGATAACACCTTGTAATTTCTTAATTTATAATTCTACTGTTGGTGCAAAAATCTGCTTGCGCCGGAGAAGCTGGAGTCGGGGAAGTCGCGGTCGCCGCCGGGACCTGCAAAGGAAGTCTAAACCGGAGGTGGGGTTGCTCCGGCAAGACCCTCCGACGCTTAAGTCAGTTCTCTGCCTCAACAAGAATGGAGTGCTCGAACGGAGAATTTAGCAGAGTTTTGAGATGAAAAATGAGAGCTTATGGAATAACGTATCTGGGGTTTCCCTTTTATAGACAGAGGGGGCAGCAGATTGACAGCGACGCCTGTAACCATCTGGCAGACGGCTGCCCAGAGTCAGACGGAATTTGCTGCGAAGAGTAGTGGAGTAGACCCGTGGCTATTACTATGGCCTGCCACGTGGAGCCTGTTGTAGGTAGTGGAGCGGCGTCCGTTGCCGCTAATTGCCAGGGAGTAGTGGAGTCACGCAGCACCCGCCGCAGGAAGTGGAGCAGAATCATGGCCGTTGATACAGCATGTCAGAGAGTAATGGGGTCGCGTAGGGTCCACCACAGGGAGTGGAGCAGAATCATGGCTGTTAATACATCCTGTCAGGGAGTGATGGGGCTGTGCGGGATCCGCCGCAGGAAGTGGAGCAGGATCGTGGCCGTTATTATGGCCTGCTAGGGGCCGCAGATCCATCGGCTAAAATCCGGCAGCGATCGGAGTCCGGCCCCCGTAGGGGTCCGGACGAAGTCTGCTTGTAGCCGTTGGAGTCGAGGACGAAGCCCGGCTCCCGTAGGAGTCCCGACGTGGCCTTCCTGCAATTAAAGTTAAAGGCAGGGTCCGGCTCCCGTAGGAGTCCGGACGGGGCTTACCAGTGGTTTGATGTTGAGGATGGAGCCCGGCTCCCGTAGGAGTCCGGGCGGAGTCTTCCAGCGGTTGATGTTGAGGCCGGAGCCCGGCTCCCGTAGGAGTCCGGGCGGAGTCTTCCAGCGGTTGATGTTGAGGACGGAGCCCAGCTCCCGAAGGAGTCCGCGCGGAGTCTGTCTGCAGCCGTTGGAGTCGAGGATGAAGCCCGGCTCCCGTAGGAGTCCGGGCGGAGTCTTCCTGCAATTAAAGTTAAAGGCGAAGTCCGGCTCCCGTAGGAGTCCGGACGAAGCTTACTGGCATTCGAGGTTGGCGACGGAGCCCGGCTCCCATAGGAGTCCGGGCGGAGTTGTCCTGTAGTCGATGTCGGTGACGAAGCTCGACTCTCGTAGGAGTCCGGGCGGAGTCTTCCAGTGGTTGATGTTGAGGACGGAGCCCGGCTCCCGTATAAATCCGGGCGGAGTCTTCCAGCGGTTGATGTTGAGGACGGAGCCCAGCTCCCATAGGAGTCTGGGCGGAGTCTTCCAGCGGTTGATGTTGAGAACGGAGCCCGGCTCCCGTAGGAGTCCGGGCGGAGTCTACTTGAGGTCGAAGTTGTCGGCGGAGTCCGGCTCCCGTAGGAGTCCGGACGAAGTCTGTCTGCAGCCGTTGGAGTCGAGGACGAAGCCCGGCTCCCGTAGGAGTCCGGGCGGAGTCTTCCTGCAATTAAAGTTAAAGGCGAAGTCCGGCTCCCGTAGGAGTCCGGACGGGGCTTACCAGTAGTTGACGTTGAGGATGGAGCCCGACTCCCGTAGGAGTCCGGGCGGAGTCTACTTGAGGTCAAAGTTGTCGGCGGAGTCCGGCTCCCTAGGAGTCCGGACGAAGTCTGTCTGCAGCCGTTGGAGTCGAGGACGAAGCCCGGCTCCCGTAGGAGTCCGGGCGGAGTCTTCCTGCAATTAAAGTTAAAGGCGAAGTCCGGCTCCCGTAGGAGTCCAGACGGGGCTTACCAGCAGTTGACGTTGAGGACGGAGCCCGGCTCCCGTAGGAGTCCGAGCGGAGTCTTCCAGCGATTGATGTTGAGGACGGAGCCCGGCTCCCGTAGGAGTCCGAGCGGAGTCTACTTGAGGTCGAAGTTGTCGGCGGAGTCTGGCTCCCGTAGGAGTCCGGACGAAGTCTGTCTGCAGTCGTTGGAGTCGAGGACGAAGCCCGGCTCCCGTAGGAGTCCGGGCGGAGTCTTCCTACAATTAAAATTAAAGGCGAAGTCCGGCTCCCGTAGGAGTCCGGACGAAGCTTGCCGGCATTCGAGGTTGGCGACGGAGCCCGGCTCCCGTAGGAGTCCGAGCAGAGTTGTCCTGTAGTCGATGTCGGTGACGAAGCTCGGCTCTCGTAGGAGTCCGGGCGGAGTCTTCCAGCGGTTGATGTTGAGGACGGAGCCCGGCTCCCGTAGGAGTCCGGGTGGAGTCTTCCGGTGGTTGATGTTGAGGACGGAGCCCGGCTCCCGTAGGAGTCCGGGCGGAGTCTACTTGAGGTTGAAGTTGTCGGCGGAGTCCAGCTCCCGTAGGAGTCCGGACGAAGTCTGTCTGCAGCCGTTGGAGTCGAGGACAAAGTCTGTCTGCAGCCGTTGGAGTCAAGGACGAAGCCCGGCTCCCGTAGGAGTCCGGGCGGAGTCTTCCTGCAATTAAAGTTAAAGGCAAAGTCCGGCTCCCGTAGGAGTCCAGACGAAGCTTACCGACATTCGAGGTTGGCGACGGAGCCCGGCTCCCGTAGGAGTCCGGGCGGAGTTGTCCTGTAGTCGATGTCGGTGACGAAGCTCGGCTCTCGTAGGAGTCCGGGCGGACCTCCTGGAGTCGATTCTGCTGAGGACTTCGGCTGTGGATATTTTATACCCAACACCAGTCCCCCTACTTTCGAGTTCGAATTTCGAATGAAGGAAGTACAGAAAGATGGGCACAGCCGAAACCATCCCCTCGAATCCTGCGCACCGTCGCTCTCAGATATTTTGGCATTAAATGTGTGCATATCGGAGCTCTTTTTCTGGTTAAGGTGACCTGAAGAGTCTTTTCGGAACTCCCGTCGAAACGCGATCCCAAGCACCGCGCTTCGGAAATCTGCGAACGGTCAATCCTCGATAGCGGTGAGGGGGACATGCCGGACATGTGGCATGTGTCAGTTGGTCCAGGTACATCCGCTGCCATAACTGTGCTAAGATCCGCTGGCTATTTAAACCCCCTACTCTCCCTTCAAGGTTTCATTCTGTCGAGAAGACGGCACCCTTCTTTCATCTGAGAGCCTAGCTACTCAGCTACTTCCCCTGCACCGGTCCTTGCCGTCTTTAGCCCCCCAATTCTTCTCTATGGGGTTCCCACGCCATGTCCTCTACCCCGGAGGCCACCTTGAAGGGATGTCTAGGGCTTGGAGGAAGGCGAGGAGGAGAACAGCGGCCGGTGAGGATCTCCATCATTTCAAAGGGGGCTCAAGGAAGAATTCCTTCAACAACAGGGGTTTAATAACAGGGGCCGTCGGTAAAGTTATTATGTCCGAGAATTTTGGAGTAGCAAGGCGGGGTGATACCGGTCAAGAGGGCAGGGCTGTCGTCACAAGCTGTGGCGGGATCCTTGATGCCGTCGGGGCCGAGGGACCAGAAGCGGTCGGCGTCGATGGTGGGGCAATGGAATTTGTTACGGGGACGGTGGAAGTAGCGCATGCCGACCTTGCCGGAGTATTTTGGATGGCGGCTGTTGCGGAGCATTCGGAGATGGAGCATATCTTTGGCATCACCGCTGCCTCCAAGGTGACTCCGGCTCTTCTTGAAACAGGTCTTCGTCACTGCTGTCGTTGCCCTTACCGCCCCCGGGAATCTATCCCACCCTTTTCCCCCTAGAGTTGGGACTTCGGAGATGGAGCGAAGCGAGACGGGACGAGAGCCGATAGGTCCGTTACACGCACTGGAGAACACGGCTGAGAAGGACAGAGACGGGAAGAGGAGTTTGCAGCTTGGAGCGGCCTCCGGTATATCCTTTCCAAGCCGTGTTCGCGAGGCTTGCAATGATGTATATCTTTTTTTTCTTGACCCACCGGGTCTTGTAACGTATATCTTACTAAATGAAAAGGAGATTTTGTTACCTTGTCTGCATCTTGCATCAAATAGTTGTCTGTCGAACTTCTTCATTTTCCTTTCCTCTTTCTTCCTCCTTTTCTTCTTTTCTTTTTCACATCGTCCTAAGGTCATCGACGACCTCTTTCATTCGTGTAGGGTTGTTATTTGCCGAGCTCCTTTTTGGCTTTTACGCCGTTCGAAGATACCCGATTGTCATTCCGTCAATGGCTGCAGGTTCGCTTGGGGCCATTCGGGCCCGGGGTCCCTCCTAGGGCTTGAATTCAGGGATCTGAGCCTCTCGGGCGTTGTTTGTTTTCCAATCGTCATTGTTGCAATCCATTGCCTTCCTTTTTCGCTTGGGGTTTTTCTCCGCTGAAGCCGAGGCGAAGTTCGGCTCCCGTGGGAGTCCGGGCGGAGCCTTCCTTGGCGTCGTGGACAGAGCCTGGCTCCCATAGGAGTCAGGGCGAAGTCTTCCTGCAATCAAAATCATAGGCGAAGTCTGGCTCCCGTAGGAGTCCGGACAAGGCTTACCGGCAGTTGCTGTTGTCGGCGGAGTCCGGCTCCCGTAAGAGTCCGGACGAGGCTCACCGGCAGTCGAGGTTGGCGATGGAGCCCGGTTCCCGTAGGAGTCCGGGCGAAGTTGTCCTGTAGTTGATGTCGGTGATGGAGCCCGACTCCCGTAGGGGTCCGGGCTGGGCTTACCACCGGTCGAAGTTGCTTAAGCTAGGGCAAGGTTTTCCTCTTGGGGGGCGCGTGTGGCGTTGCAGGGCCTCTCCCCCATCCGATCTAAAAGAACCGGGCCTTTGACTTTGTTCATGTCAGGACGAGGTCCTCCTTCTGTTCCTGGCATGACTGTGGGGGCGCATATGGGCGTTGCAAGGCCTCTCCCCCCATCCGGTCTAAATGGAACCGGGCCTTCGACTTTGCTCAAGTTAGGACGAGGTTCTCCTCCTGTCCCTAACAGGGCTGTGGGGGCACATATGGGTGTTGTAAAGCCTCTCCCCCCATCCGGTCTAAATAGAACCGGGCCTTCGACTTTGCTCAAGTTAGGGCAAGGTTCTCCTCCTGTCCCTAACAGGGCTGTGGGGGCACATATGGGTGTTGTAAGGCCTCTCCCCCCATCCGATCTAAATGGAACCAGGCCTTCGACTTTGCTCAAGTTAGGGCGAGGTTCTCCTCCTGTCCCTAACAGGGCTGTAGGGGCACATATAGGCGTTGTAAGGCCTCTCCCCCCATTCGGTCTAAATGAAACCGGGCCTTCGACTTTATGAGGTTGCCCTTTTGTTTTTGATACAGTTTGTTTGAATTGTCCAAAGACATATGGGTATGCAATTTTTGATTTAAACGAAGTTACTGGTAGTACATCCATAAGTTTTTTGAGCTCCACGGTCGTGGGAGGTCGGCTCCTCCGAGCTCCTTAAGATAATAAGTTCCGGGCCGGACTACTTCTTTGACCTCATAAGGTCCCTCCCAGTTTGGGGCGAGTTTCCCCCGGTCCTGAGGTTGCGAGACAGCAGCTCATCGAAGTACTAGATCTCCTGCTTTAAAGGCTTTGTTCTTGACCCGGGCGTTGTAATATCGAGCAACTTTCTGTCTGTAGGCTGCCATTCGAACCTGAGCGTTCTCCCGTCTTTCTTCCAGTAGGTCGAGGTTGGCTCTAAGACTTTGTGAATTTTGATGTTTGTCGAATGCCATGACTCGTGCCGACGGAAGTTTAAGCTCGATCGGAATGACGGATTCCATTCTGAAGGCTAAAGCAAAGGGGGTCTCCCCCATAGGTAACCTTTGGGTAGTTCGATACGCCCATAGCACATGATAAAGCTCGTCTGCCCAAGTTTCTTTTGCTTTTTCAAGCCTTGTCTTAATCCCCTGCAAAAGGGTTCTGTTAGTCACCTCAGCTTCGTCGTTCGCTTGAGGATGGGCTACTGATGTGAAGTTGTGGGAGATGTTTAGATCTTCACAGAATTCGGCGAATCTTGCTCCCACGAATTGCCGTCCATTATCAGTGATTAGGGTTCTAGGCAGACCGAACCTGCACACAATTGACTTTTAGACGAAATCTTGTACTTTCGCTTCTGTGATTTTTGCTAGTGGTTCGGCTTCAACCCATTTGGTGAAGTAGTCGATCGCTACAAGGAGAAACTTCCTTTGTCCAGACGCCATGGGAAAGGGGCCAAGGATGTCCATCCCCCATTGTGCAAAAGGCCATAGGGCACTCAAAGGTGTGAGCTCGGTGGTGGGCTGTCTCTGGACGTTGGCGTATCTCTGGCATCGATCACACTTTTTGACATATTCAATCGAATCATGATGCATTGTTGGCCAGTAATATCCTTGGCGGAGTAGCTTGTGGGATAAAGATCTAGCTCCCAAATGGTTTCCACAAGCTCCCTCGTGTACTTCCCATAAGGCGTAGTCAGCTTCCGAGGGCCGGAGGCATCTTAAGAGGGGTAAGGAGTATGATCTTTTGTACAATTTGCCCTCATAAAGGATGTACCGGGAGGCTTGATTTCAGAGCTTCCGAGCCTCCTTCGCGTCCTGGGGGAGAACTCCATCTCTAAGATAGGTCATCAGCGGGTCGACCCAGCTGGGCTCGTGGTCGATCTCCATTATGGGCCGCGATTCTTCTGTACTCGGATATTTTAGAACTTCAAAGAGGATGCCTTTGGGCAATTCGACCGGAGCCGATGTCGCCAGCTTGGAGAGAAGATCGGCTCTGGTATTCTCCAGCCTTGGAATCTGCCTAATGTCGAAACTGCTAAAGGCGGGGGTAAGCTCCTTTACTTTCTCAAGATATTTGGCCATACTGTCCTCCCGCGCTTCATAACTCCCGCCGACTTGTCCCACCACTAGTTGGGAGTCGCTGTGTACCCGAAGCTGACCTATTCCTAGCTCTTTGGCAATCCTTAATCCTACGATCAGAGCTTCATATTCCGCTCCATTGTTTGTTGCGGGAAACTCGAAATGCAGAGCGTATTCCACGATGACTCCCTCCAGGCTGACCAAGATCAGGCCTGCACCCGCGCCTGCCATGTTGGAAGATCCGTCCACATAGAGGGTCCAAAAGCAATCGGAGGGATTGGCTTCTTCATTGGGGGAGTTCGGTTGAGACTTCAGGTCGTCAACTTTGCTTTGCTCAGGTTCGGCCTCCTCTGGGATGGTGCACTCTACTATGAAATCTGCCAATATTTGGGCCTTTACTGCTGGTCTAGGTCTGTAGTTGATGTTGAATTCCGTGAGCTCGATCGCCCATTTTGCCATTCTTCCGGAGGCGTCAGCCCGATGCAAAACCGCCTTGATCGGCTGATCGGTGAGTAGCATCACGGTGTGCCCTTGAAAGTAGGGTCGAAGACTCCGAGCTGCAACCAACAAGGCATAGGTCAGTTTTTCTAATTTGGTGTACCTGGTCTCGGCGTCCCTCAGTGCGGGCTAATGTAGTAGACTAGTCACTGGACTTTCGTTTCTTCTTTGACAAGGATGGCCGCAAGGGCCATGGGAGAGACCGCCAGGTATAAAAATAGTTCCTCCCCAGGTTCAGGCTTTGCCAGCAGCGGGGGTGAGCTAAGGTAGTTTTTTAATTCTTCGAACGTCTGTTGGCATTCAGAGGTCCAGCAGAAGTTCTTCAGCTGCTTGAGGGTTTGAAAGAAGGGCAAACATCGCTCGACCGACCTCGCGACGAAGCGATTAAGAGCCGCTATCCTCCCTGTGAGGCACTGAACCTCCTTGATCGACTTTGGGGCGGTCATCTCTTGGATGGTGCAAATTTTCTCTGGATTGGCCTCAATCCCGCACCTGAGGTTACCCCAAAAGCGCATTTAGTTGGGTTCAGCTTCATTCTGTACTTTTGAAGAGCGCCAAAGGTTTCCTCAAGGTCGGCGACATGATTTCTGGAAGACTTGCTTTTTACAAGCATATCATCCACGTAGACCTCCATGTTTCGGCCGATCTGCTCTTTGAAGATTTTGTTCACCAGCCGTTGGTAGGTTGCGCCCGCATTCTTGAGGCCGAATGGCATGACCCTGTAGCAGTAAAGGCCGCGATTAGTGATGAAAGCTGTCTTTTCTTCATCTTTCGATGCCATTCTAATTTGATTATAGCTGGAGAACGCGTCCATAAAAGTGAGGAGCTCATGGCTTGAGGTAGCGTCCACCAGTTGGTCGATTCTGGGAAGGGGTAGCTGTCCTTTGGACAAGCCTTATTCAGCTTTTTGAAGTCTATACACATCCTCCACTTGCCGTTTGCTTTCTTGACCAAAACAACATTGGAAATTCAATCAGGATAATTGACTTCCTTAATGAATCTGGCCTTGAGAAGCTTATCCACTTCCTCGGCTATCGCCTTCTGTCTCTCCGGGGCATGACTCCAGATTTTTTCTTTTGTCGGTCGATGCTTCGGATCGACTGCCAGATGATGCTCCATGACTTCCGTGTCAATCTCTGGCATATCCGTCGGAACCCAAGCGAAAACATCCGCATTCCTTCGGAGGAAATCAATAAGACGCGTCCGTACCTCCTCCCCCAGGTTGAAGCCAATTAACACCACATCTCCGCGTTCCCATCATTCAGGGGAACTGGTACCAGATCTTCGATTGGGCTGCCCCTTTCTTCAGTGAGGTCGTCGCGAGCATCCAATCCATCGACGGGATAGGGGTCAGCCCGGTCACTTCTTTGCAAGGCGATGTTGTAGCAATGTCTGGCCAGGGCTTGGTCTCCCCGGACCTCTCCGATCCCCTGGTTGGTGGGGAACTTCAATTTCAAATGGTAGGTTGAAACGACAGCTCTGAGAGCATTGAGGCTGGGTCGGCCAAGGATTGCATTGTAGGCGGATGGCGCCTTTACCACCAAGAAATTCATCAGAGCCCTGGACTGCTTTGGATACTGACCCGCGGCCACAGTCAAAGCTATCATTCCCTCCGTCGGAACGGCGTCACCGGTAAACCCTATCAAGGGGGAGCAAATCGGTCTCAGATGACCGCCAAGAGTGGACATTCTTGAAAAGGCATCGTAGAACAAGATGTCGGCCGAACTTTCGTTGTCGACGAGAATGCGACGGACGTCGTAATTTGCTATATTCAAGGAAACTACGACCGTATCGTTATGAGGGAATTGGACTCCCTGGGTGTCTTCTTCGGTAAAGGTTATGGGTTCTTCAACTTTTTGCCGCTTGGGGGATGCAGCTGGTATGTTGGTTGCCTCCCGCCGGGATTCTCCCAAGATGGCATTGACGGAATCCGGCAGAAGCCGGTCATCCGGCCACTCCTCATCGGCAACCATAGCCGGAGGTAGTTGTGCAAAGGCCTCGCGAGAAGGCATCAGATGAGGGAAGGAGGAGTGGGTGCCGGAAAAGATGGTCGGAAGTAGATCCGTTGAGTGCTCCTTTAAGAACAAGGGTATTGCGAAGACACAGGCCCTTCCTCTAGCGCCAATCCTGTTGGTGCAAAAATCTGCTTGCGCCGGAGAAGCTGGAGTCGGGGAAGTCGCGGTCGCCGTCGGGACCTGCAAAGGAAGTCTAAACCGGAGGTGGGGTTGCTCCGGCAAGACCCTCCGACGCTCAAGTCAGTTCTCTGCCTCAACAAGAATGGAGTACTCGAACGAAGAATTTAGCAGAATTTTGAGATGAAAAATGAGAGCTTATGGAATAACGTATCTGGGGTTTCCCTTTTATAGATGGAGGGGGCAGCGGATTGACAGTGATGCCTGTAACCGTCTGGCAGACGGCTGCCCAGACTCAGGCGGAATTTGCTGCGAAGAGTAGTGGAGTAAACCACCCGTGGCTATTGCTATGGCTTGCCACGTGGAGCCTGTTGTAGGTAGTGGAGCGGCGTCCGTTGCCGCTAATTGCCAGGGAGTAGTGCAGTCACGCAGCACCCGCCGCAGGGAGTGGAGCAGAATCATGGTCGTTGATACAGCCTGTCAAAGAGTAATGGGTCGCGTAGGGTCCGCCGCAGGGAGTGTAGCAGAATCATGGCCGTTAATACAGCCTGTCAGGGAGTGATGGGGCTGCGCGGGATCCACCGCAGGAAGTGGAGCAGGATCGTGGCCGTTATTATGGCCTGCTAGGGGGCGCAGATCCATCGGCTAAAATCCGGCAGCAATCGGAGTCCGACCCCCATAGGGGTCCGGACGAAGTCTGCTTGCAGCCGTTGGAGTCGAGGACGAAGCCCGGCTCCCGTAGGAGTCCGGGCGTGGCCTTCCTGCAATTAAAGTTAAAGGCAGGGTCCGGCTCCCGTAGGAGTCCGGGCGTGGCCTTCCTGCAATTAAAGTTAAAGGCAGGGTCCGGCTCCCGTAGGAGTCCGGACGGGGCTTACCAGCGGTTTGATGTTGAGGACGGAGCCCGGCTCCTGTAGGAGTCCGGGCGGAGTCTTCCAGCGGTTGATGTTGAGGACGGAGCCCGGCTCCCGTAGGAGTTCGGGCGGAGTCTTCCAGCGGTTGATGTTGAGGACGGAGCCCGGCTCCCATAGGAGTCTGGGCGGAGTCTGTCTGCAGCCGTTGGAGTTGAGGACGAAGCCCGGCTCCCATAGGAGTCCGGGCAGAGTCTTCCTGCAATTAAAGTTAAAGGTGAAGTCCGACTCCGTAGGAGTCCGGACGAAGCTTACCGGCATTCGAGGTTGGCGACGGAGCCCGGCTCCCGTAGGAGTCCGGGCGGAGTTGTCCTGTAGTCGATGTCAGTGACGAAGCTCGGCTCTCGTAGGAGTCCGGGCGGAGTCTTCCAGCAGTTGATGTTGAGGATGGAGCCCGGCTCCCGTAGGAGTCCGGGCGGAGTCTTCCAGTGGTTGATGTTGAGGATGGAGCCCAGCTCCCGTAGGAGTTCGGGCGGAGTCTTCCTGCAATTAAAGTTAAAGGCGAAGTCCGGCTCCCGTAGGAGTCCGGACGAAGCTTACCGGCATTCGAGGTTGGCGACGGAGCCCGGCTCCCGTAGGAGTCCGGGCGGAGTTGTCCTGTAGTCGATGTCGGTGACGAAGCTCAGCTCTTGTAGGAGTCCGGGCGGAGTCTTCCAGCGGTTGATGTTGAGGACGGAGCCCGGCTCCCATAGGAGTCCGGGCGGAGTCTTCCAGTGGTTGATGTTGAGGATGGAGCCCGGCTCCCGTAGGAGTTCGGGCGGAGTCTACTTGAGGTCGAAGTTGTCGGCGGAGTCCGGCTCCCGTAGGAGTCCGGACGAAGTCTGTCTGCAGCCGTTGGAGTCGAGGACGAAGTCTGTCTGCAGCCGTTGGAGTCGAGGACGAAGCCCAGCTCCCGTAGGAGTCCGGGTGGAGTCTTCCTGCAATTAAAGTTAAAGGCGAAGTCCGGCTCCCGTAGGAGTCCGGACGAAGCATACCGGCATTCGAGGTTGGCGACGGAGCCCGGCTCCCGTAGGAGTTCGGGCGGAGTTGTCCTGTAGTCGATGTCGGTGACGAAGCTCGGCTCTCGTAGGAGTCCGGGTGGATCTCCTGGAGCCGATTCTGCTGAGGACTTCGGCTGTGGGTATTTTATACCCAACATCTACTATCTGGGTATTAGATACCAGAAGTCTTTTTAATATTTGTAATTCAATGCAGGATCTGCAAGTCAGTAGGAGATTTGAAGAAGGTGAAAGATTCCTCAATGTTGGAGATGGAAGATCAGTTCCAATTCTAGCATTAGAAATTATTAAGTTTGTATTCAAGTCGAATATAATTGTTCTTAGTGAATGTCACTTTTATCCTTCCTTTTTATTGTACATTATTTTTGTAGGCCCTTTGGCTATGTATAGTTATGAAATTTTAATAAAAAAAATAATTTTAATATCATTATAAATGATGTTAATGTGATGAATGGATAGCTGAACAATGATATTTATATATTGTCACAACCTGTTAGTATAATGTACATGTCCAGCAAACATCCTAGAATTAGTGATGTCTCCAATATCTATCTTTGGCACTGTAGGTTAGGTCATGTTAACAAGAATAGAATAAACAGGTTGACACAAGAGAAAATCTTTGAAGTCAGTGATTGTGAAGTACTTTCAACCTGTGAGTCCTTGAAAAAATAAAGTCACCTTTTATTGAAAAAGATAAGTGAGCTAGTGAAGTTCTAAGTCTGATATATGCTGATGTATGTGGATCGATAAACATCAGTACCAGAGGTGGATATTATTATTTCATTATGTTTACAGACAACCTATCGAGATATGGGCACGTCTACTTAATGACACATAAGTTAGAATCATTTGAAATGTTCAAACGATTCCATAATGAAATAGAAAAATAAACTGAGAAGAGTATTAAAACTCTTCGATCTGATCGAGGAGGAGAATACTTCTCCAGTGAATTTCTGACATACTTAGAAGAGAATGAGATTCTCTCACAATGGACTCCTCCTGGAACACTACAGCATAATGGTGTATTAGAAAGGAGGAATCGAACCCTATTAGAAATGTTCGATCCATAATGGACTTTGCAAGTCTGTCGATCTTCTTTTGGAGATATGCACTCCAGTCAGCTTGTTATATTTTAAATAAAATTTTGAGTAAGTCCATA
Source organism: Elaeis guineensis (assembly GCF_000442705.2). NCBI lineage: Eukaryota > Viridiplantae > Streptophyta > Magnoliopsida > Arecales > Arecaceae > Elaeis > Elaeis guineensis. Next base: position 57,337,158 of record NC_026003.2, read on the forward strand.
AGTAAAATACCACATGAGATGTGGACAGGATGTAAGCCAGCACTCTCTCACCTTAGGGTTTAGAGATATCCAGCTTATGTCAAATATTTAAAAACTGACAAGTTTGAATCTAGATCTGACAAAAGTCTATTTATAGAGTACCCAAAAGAGACCAAGAGGTATTACTTCTACCTTACTAATGAACAGAAGGTGTTCATCAGCAATAGGACAATCTTTCTAGAAAAGGAGTTCTTTGGGGAAAGAACTAATGCCTCAAAGATTGAATTTGATGAAGTTCGATCGGTAGAAGATCTGACACAATCTAGTAAACCCATAAAGTTGGAATTGATTAGATTAAATCCAAAATCTATTGTAAAAATATTTTTAAGAAGATCCAGTAGAGTACCACATCAATCAGATAGATACTATGGTTTCTTGATCTAAGACAGTGATCCAATTGAACTTGATGAGAACAATGAGAATCTGATAACCAATATGGATGCAATGCATAGCTCTGACTCCGATAAGTGGCTGGAAATCATGAAATTTGAAATGGAGTCCATAAAAGTCAACAATGTATGGACATTGGTGGACCCACCTGAAGGGATAAAATCCATAGGATGAAAGTGGATCTTCAAAAGGAAGAGGGGCATAGACAGGAAGGTGGAAACCTATAAAGCCCATCTAGTTATCAAGAATTACCGTCAGTGTTATGGTATTAACTATGATAAGATATTTTCTCCTGTGGTAATGCTCAAATTCATTTGGATTATGCTTGTGATAGCAGCACATCTGGACTATGAAATCTGGCAAATGGATATGAAAACAGCCTTCCTAAATGAAAAGCTAGAAGAAGAAGTGTATATGATACAACCTGAAGGTTTCATATCCATAGATTAGTCTAAGGTGTGCAAACTTCAAAAGTCCATTTATGGACTTAAGCAGGCATCTCAGAGTTGGAACATGCATTTTGGTAAAGTGATCAGAATGTATGGCTTCATTAAGAATGAAGAGGAATCCTACATATACAAGTGGGTTAATAATTCGGTGATAGTATTTTTTATTTTGTATGTGGATGATATTCTCTTAATCGAAAATGACATCCTTGCATTACAAGAAATAAAAATTAGGACAACATCACAGTTCTCCCCGAAGGACTTGGGAGAAGCATCCTTCATCCTTAGGATGAAGATCTATAAAGATAGATCTAAAAGGTTGCTTGAACTATTCCAGTTGGCATACATCGATACTGTGCTGAAAAGGTTCAGCATGGAGATTTTAAGAAAGGCTATCTTCCGATAAGCCAAAGAATCTCTCGAAGAGTGATTGTTCGACAACTCCTCAAGAGAGAAAGTATATGAGTAGAATTCTATATACTTTGATAGTGAGATTTATTATGTATGCCATGATATGTACACAATCGGATGTGGCATACTCACTAGGGGTAGTGAGCAGATACCAGTCCGATCCAGGTGAGAACCACTGGAAGGTCGTAAAGACCATCCTTAAGTATTTGAGAAATACTAAGAATCAGTGGCTTATCTATGAAGAATCCAACTTAAAGCTTGTGGAGTTTACAGACATCAATTTTCAGTCAGATCATGACAACAACAAGAGCGTGTCAGGATATATTTATACCCTGAATGATGGAGCAATCTGCTGGAAGAGTTTCAAACAATACACTATGGCCGACTCTACTTGCGAGGTAGAATATATCACGGCATCTGATGCTGCGAAGGAAGCTGTGTGGTTATGAAAATTCATCAATGAGCTCAGAGTGGCACCCTCTCTTGATGGTCCATCCTATTGTACTACGATAGCACTAGCACCATTGTTCCAGCAAAGGATCCGAAGTCACATCAGCAGACCAAGTATATTCTACACCACTACCACCTGATCCAAAATATCATGGATCGAGATGATGTCGAGCTTCAGAAGATCGACGAAAAAGAGAACATGGCCGACCCATTTACTAAAGCCCTCGATGTTAAGAAGTTCGAAGACTATAAATCAAAGATGGATATACGATACTGTACCGATTGACTTTAGTCCAAGTGGGAGTTGTTGAAAATGATGTCTCAAAGTCAATCGTCAGTCTATTGATAGTTGAGCTTATTGATGTAATTGTATATGAATTAATTAATAAAATATTTATTGGATAATTTTTCATCATAAGCTTATACATCTTCTATATCAAACTTTTGTGTCATGATGAAAGTCCTTAGGATTATTTTAAATCGATAAAGGAGGATTTATCATTTAGTCCTTAAATGAGTTCGCGACTAAATGATATGCTATTACTAGCACGATAGACATACAAGTGTAAGTCATTGTGTACCATATAGATTGGTTGTCCTCTTAATCAAGGAGCGTAAAGACGCTTGCATGACATGCAGGTGAAATGTAGGAGTACATTTCACTGAACGTGACCAACTCTGAAGCACTCTGCTGTCAAGAGTCACTCTGAAAGGATATGGTAAGTGTCCCACCAACCTGAGATCACCATGGTGACTTGCAAACAACTCTCTATGCTTTAGTGCCGGACTACTTAAATATCTAATTCAGGATCGAAAAATTTTTGGGCACAGTTAGATACTTATGAAGTCGGTGCGTGAATTAAGATAGAATTGACCACTCCAAAAGATTGGAGAGAATGCTTTGTGTTTCAATTTAGTAAGACCTTGACCAGGACAATCCTTATGAGGAGTCACAAAATTTATTAGGTTGGACATATAATGGATGTACTGTTGAGAGTTGACAGTTTAAACTCTAAGTCATCCTAGCATCAAGGGTCAAAGGGATAAATTATACGATAACTATATCAAATAGGTTCTTGAATGTTGCTTTGCATACATTCGGCCTATCCGAATATTAGGTACCATTACTAGATGGTTACTCCAATTGATACAAAAATCTATTTCTGTGCTATCGTATTAGGTTCGAACCTATGGAATTATACACATTAGAAGTTTCTCTCCAATTATATGGCAAATCTGAAGAGCCCTAGTGCACAGAGACTCTGGTGAAGAGTCTCACTGGACAGAAACTCTGGTGAAGAGTCCCACTGGACTTGGACTCTATTATTAATAAAGAATTAATTAGTGATTAGATCTCTAATTATCTTAATTTGATTGAGCATTAAAGTCTGGATCAAGTTTGATTGAATTGGATTCAATCCGGTCTAGTCTGATTAGGTTATGAGATGATGTAATTGGTAAGGGAGAAATGATCCTTATTTGATCGAGTTTATAGCTTAATTAATTTATTGATTTGATCAGATTTAATTGAGGCTATAGGAGCCTAATTAGATTAGGTTCATCATATTTTATTTAGATCTAATTGGATTGGGTTTGAAAGAAATCTAATTGGTTAAACCCTAGAGTCCCAGATGAATGGGACTCTCTCCCTTGCGCCACTGAAAAGGTCTCATGCCTTTGCTCACATACAAAATCAATTTGTGCTTGAGAAAATCATAAGCTAACCCTTCTTTTATATCCCATTAAGGATAGGATTTGGTTGGTTTTGAATTGAATTCAAAATGGTTTGAATTTCAACCTAAAATCCTATCCTTATCCTTCCACACGTTGGCTTCTTTTGAAGGTGCTCATTTTGTATGAGAAAAAGAAGTATTTCTGATTGTTTTTCATGTCCAAATTTCTCTGGTAAGTCTCTCTTTAAGTTAAATAAGTATGAGAAAATGTTGGAGTCAAATTGAAATTCAAAATGATTTGAATTGCAACAAACCCAGCTCTTATCCTATCTAATTTTGTTTGTACGATAACCATAAAAGGATCATAATTTTGTATACCAACAAGAGAGAACTTTTCACCATGAGATACCAGAGTAAAAGAGGGGCCAAAAATCTTCTTTGGGGCATGAGGTTTGGGTGGGCTTCTATCTTTCTTGGTATGAACAAAGGAGGAGACCGATCTCTTCTCGAGTGAGAGACCTAGAACTGTTCTAGGATTTTTGGATGAGAAAAAATCAAAGAGAAGAGAGTCTTCATCAAATTTTTCTCCACCATCTAGCATCTTCCTCTAATCCATCTTCAACATCAAAAAGGTCCGAGGTGATTGAAGGAAGAGATCAAATCAGATCTGCCATCAGAAGCCGACTGCGCGAGCTAGCACTCTCATGGAGAGCTGATCAGTTTGAGGGCTTCGTGTGGATCATCCGTAGAGATCGAACGTTTGTACAGCTATGAGCGACCAGAAAAGACTTTCAGATCTACATTCTCGATCATGGAGTTTGACTATCCATGCTCAGATATTAGATTTGAAGTCCTAGAAGTGGTAGATTAGATCTATTACTAAATATTATTTTTTTTGGTTCACATGCTTGTCATGTTAGATTCAGATTTTTATATATATAAATTTATATCATAGATCTATTTGTAGAAGTTTTAAGATCAGATCTTATATATGTATTTATAGATTAAATAGTTTAATCGAATGTTCTTCCACTAAAATATTTTTGAAATGCATGCATGAAATCCTTGCGCAACCATATACGTCTATTTTAAGATCTAAAAGATTGATTTAAAAGTTTTAAAAATAGTTTTCAAAATTGACCAATCTTGTGCTAGGATAATTTTTTCAATATAAGAGATAAACCCTGTATCAGAATAACCTTATAGCAATACAAGATCAATTTAAATACCTCAAACTTTCAGATCTAAAATAAAATCAGATCATGCATGTCAAAGAAAAATCTATGGCTCTAACACCACTATTAGAAAATGGTAGGCTTGCATGCATAGATTTCAAAATAATTTTGAAACGATAGCAGAAATAGATCTAAGTTAAACCCTTTAACCCCACATGCAATAGATCAAATCTATTAACTATCTGTGTCTAGATCTACGATATGCATATATCTAAATATAAAATAAAATAATATTGAGATTGGATCTCCATATCTTTGCATGGATTGTACTACACTATGTTGATGATCATAGATCTGAACGGTTTCTCTAGCTACACATCTGTCTGACCTCTATATGTATCCACATGAGGACTCATTCTGATCAAAGATGAGATGATCTCTTCGGGGTGCTAGCTCCCTCGTAGAGATTTTCTCTTTGATGGCTGAAGTAGCTTCTTCTTTGAATCTCACAAACACTCTAAAAAAGAAGAAAAACTTGAAGGAGAAAGGAGAGAGAAGAGGAGGCTTGGCTTTTTAGAATCTCTATTCTGAATTTTTCCCCTTGATTTTTTCTTCCAATTAGTTGGACATCCAACTATTGGAGCCCTTTTATTTATGAGGAGGCATGGATGCTAGGGTTTATGGGAGACGCCATCTTTTCTTACATGCCAAAATATGGGGCGTGACAATTTTTGTCGCCAAGAAACCAGGGAGTGGCAGGAGAAATCAGATCTGATTTCTCATGCTGCTCCTTTCTCAACGCACATAAGGATAGGGTTGGTTGGTGCCACAATTTGTTTCTCATAAATCTCTGATTTATTTCCCTCTTATCTCCTCATCTAGATTTGAATCAAATTTGAATTTGGAAAGAGATAAGATGGATGACTCATCTCATGAGTGCCGCCCCACCTCTCTTCTACACCCACTCTTATTTCATGCAAACATTCTCATGCCAAATATTTTTTTCATGAGATATCTTAGTGTGGAATTCTAGGGCATCCAAGGGGAGAGAGTCCCAGCTCCTTGGGACTCTAGAGTTTCCTATTTGGTCTTAATCTAAATTTGATTTGATTTGACCCAAAGAGAGAATAGAACCTAATCAAATTAGAAACCCAATCTTCTTAATAAACTTTTAATCCAATTAAAAATTAACTAAATCCAAGTTCTAATCAAATCAAGAATTAGTCTCCCTTATAATTAGACTAGATCCAATCAAACCCAATCCAAGTCAAACTGAATCCAATTCATTTAGACTTGATCCGAACCTCATTGCTCAATCAAATTAAGTCAATTAGTAATTTAATTACTAATTAATCCTTTTATAATTTACTAACACTTAGTAGATTATATAATTGTAACTTTTATTTAAGATCAATCATCAATCATATTGATAATTTTATCCTTCAATGATTCAAAATTATTGATCAACCATCTGATCAGACAAGAACCACTTCTGTATGTAACCCCATAGGTTCTATTCTGACTGGTAGTGAGATATATTATGATCTTCATCACAATATTATCGAAACTCCTTTCGATGGATTAGAACAATTCCAACTCTGCCCTTTGAGGGTCATCGATCATCAAGATGACGCTCAATGGATCTCACAATCCACTAGTGACACTTAGCAGTATATAGTGGCAACCTAGAAGAATGAAAGTAATGAACCTCTGATCGCTGTCATGGGCGATCAAGAATAAAAATCAACTCAAACTATATAGATAGGATAAGTAGGGATCATTTTTACGAAAATCTAGGATGATTATCTTTTTTTTAAAAAAAATAAAAAAAATTGATTATAGAAATATTAAATAGAATAGTAAAAATTAAATTAAAAGTGTAAATTAATTTATGAAAGAAAATAAATCAAAAAAATAATCCAAAAATTTCAAATCCACCATGCAAATTAGATTTATTTTTTTTTATATTGTAATATTAATTCTTATGATTAAGATATTAGTATAGCTTATCTCTAAGGGGTATAGACTATATCAGTAGATCACAGCTCATCTTATCAAAGTACAAACTATCTAAATTTAATTACAAGATATAAGATTTAATCTAACATACCATGATCTATCTCTCCTAGGCACGTAACGTATCCAGAGATCACGGCACGTTAATGAAAGGTATAATTCATGTAGGCTAGATCAATACATCAGAAAAATAAAAAGATATGAAATAAAAATATAATTTTATTGTATAAAAATTAAATATAAAAAAAAAATAAAAATCTATTTACAAGCTTCATTGTATTTCTGGATTGAAAAGATTTAACCACGCATTAAGATCTCTAGCTCCATATTCATCTTTTCTCTTAGATCCCTAAAGCTCCCTTATTTTTTGCTCAAATTTTTCCTTACTTTTTCACTGATTTTTTCTCCTCCTTACTCTTATTCTCGGATTTTCTATTTATAGGTCAATTTTTCATATTTTTTTAGTAGGAAAAGGAGTCCTACAACCCTTAGAATTCGCATAATACCCTTTACATTAATTTCTGACTGTCGAATCACCTTTGGACTGAAGGAACCAGATCTAGAGTTTCAGGGTTAGATCTTGAAACTTTTTCAAGATCATACAGCGGAAGACTAAAATAAATCAAAATTTATTTTTTAAAACTAAAGAATCTCTAGATCTAATATCCTATTACATGATTATTACATAGCATTAAATCAGAAATTAAAATATATAGAGCATAAACTACATGTTGATCATATCAACATGTTTCTATACTACATCTAATGTATGTATTAAACAATAGATCAGATCTATTACCTTGTAAGTTAGACGTTCTAACCTCACTGATCCGGGCTTGAGGATGATATTGCAAGCCGCACATGCGTCCGGCCTCTAGGAGTCGTCCACACGAGCCCACGAATCTCGATCAGAAGTCCTGCTTCAAGAAATCAGCACAGTATGCTAGTACTGCGCTGATCCTTCTTTGATGGTTGATCAGGTGCCTCCTTCTTGATTTGGACTCTTCCAAAGATGAAAAGTAGGAGGAGGAGTTTCAGATCTAAGATGCTCTCAGAAAACTCAATATGAAAAAAGGAAAGAGATGAAAATAAACAACCCTAGAAGAAGACCCTCTTCTTCTTCTCATTTCTCTCTCTAGACACCCTATCTTGTGTCTATTATATCTCCATGACCCAAAGGTCTTTCTCTCTGATTTTTGGATAGCCCAAAGGTCTCTCAAATCTCTATCTTCTTCAAAAATTTCATAAAGAAACTCATTTTATACAGAGAGATATGATAGAGTCCTTGTCTGGGTCAAATACCTAGTCAAGGCTTATCCAAACATGGCAAGATAAGGGGTGCCCAACTCTTGAGCACCTCCTCCTTATTTTCATGTATAGATCACCAGCAAAGGATGCACAATGTGTACCCTAAAATCCACAAAAATTTAAAAAAAAAATTGGATAAATTCGGTGCAAAATTGAAAGAGTTTTGGATTTCTAAAACTCTATCTCATAGAATTCGAAATCCAAACTTATTCCTCTTTGATTTGATCCAAACCACCTTCCATGTAAGAAAGAAGAGAGGAAACCTTTTGTGAATGTGGGAGAGACCTGGGAGAGGGCTTTTGTCACACAAAATAAGAGGAGATTGGCGTTGAATGAGAGAGAGCGCGTGGGGAAGGCTTATGTGGCGCAAGGTGGAATCCTAGTCTTACTAGAATTCTATCTTATGACTTGTTTTAATTTGGTTTCTCAAACCAAATCAAACCAAAATTAGATCAACCCAATTAAAATAGATCTTAATCCAATTAAGAACCTAATTTAATCAGATTAAATTAGATTTAAATCTGATTTAATTTTTTAATCAAATTAGAAATTAGATTGACCCAAGTCCTAGTTGAACTAGGACTAGTTTTTCCTTGCACTTGGCTTATCCAATAAATCAATTGGACTTGATCCAATCAAGCCCAAATCAAATCTAATTAAATCATATTTAATTAGACTTAATCTCAGTCCATTGGCTTAATCAAATTAAGCCAATTAACAATCGAATTGCTAATCAATCCTCCTGCAACACTTGCACTGGGTTAAATGTCAATCGTATTGATCATTTAACCCTAGAACGATTCTTAATCATTGATCAACCATCCGATCGGATCATGAACTCTAATGTGTGTGACCTCATAGGTTGAACCTAAGCCAGTAGCACAGGAATAAATTTCTGTACCAATCGAAGTGACCATCTAGCAATGGTACCCGACGATCGAATAGGTCGAATGTGTAGAACAACATCCTTAGAACCCATGCGGATATAGTTTTCATATAATTCATCCCCTTGACCAAAATGATCATAGGACACTCCAAAGTTCAACTGTCAACTCTGATCAGGTTGTCCACATTGTATTTCAAAATATCAAATCCATCTGATGAATTACCCTGGCCAAGGTTTTGCTAAATTGAAATACAGCGACTCATTCTTCTCCAACTCTTGGAGTGGTCAATCCCATCTCGATCACACTCTGACTTCGCAAGTACTTGACTGTGCCTAGAAGCCTTCCATCCCTGAATTAGAAATTCAGTTAGTCCAGTACCAAAGCACAGTGAGTTGCTTGCAAGTCACTGAAGCGATCTCAGGTCTAAGGGACACTTATACCTATATCCCATCAGAGACATTCTCGACAGCAGAATACTCTAGAGTTAGTCACGTTCCATGATGATGTACCAGTACATCTCACCTGTATGCCATACCAATGTCTCCACACTCTTTGGTTAAGAGGACAACCAACCCATATAGCCTACAGCGACCTATGCTCGATAGAAGCTGTCGTCCTTATTAACAGCCTATCATTTGATCGTGAACAGTTTTAAGGACTAATCGATAAATCCTCTCTTTATCGAATCTAAATAGTCCTAAGGACTTCATCATAACAACAGAGTTCATTAGAAGATGAAAGCTTATGATGAAAATGCCAAATATATTTTATTTATTAACAAAGCAATTACAATACTTGATTGCTCAACCGTCAACAACTTGACGATTGGCTTTTTGGGACACATTTCCCAACATGGACCACCCAGATCAACCCAAAAATCCATGTTTTAATCCTTATCAAAGTCGGATGCGATTCTAACTGTCTGATCACACTTCAGACGAGATTTCAACCATCAGATCATGCCTCTGATCTCTTATTCAAAGTCAGAAGCATCCTCAGCCATTGGATCACGCGATAGATGAAATCTGGGCCATCAGATTGCACCCAAGAATCCTTATTACACTCGAGAATACTGTCAGCCATCCGATCTGGGTCGGGATGAACATTGACCATCGGATCATGCGAAATCATCTCCGCCCATCATGGACTGTGCCTGTGGATCGCAAAATATTTTCGATGGACCGCGCCCTGACTCTATGGACCGAGCAGCCGGTCCACCGTGCATCGAAGGTAATAAAATTTATTTTTTAAGATATTTTCACTCAATTTTCACTAAGATTTTTATATGAAAAATTAAAAAAATATGCATTAAATTTTTTATTAATTTCTCAATATTTTGGTGCTTAAATTCTCAATTAAATAACATCTATTTTTTATAAATATATTCTAATTTTATATTTTTTTTAAATTATTTATTTTTATAAAAAAATCTAATTTATTCATGAAATTAAGTTTTTAAGAAGATGTTAGCAGCAAAAAATTATCAAAAATATTTTTAATAAATATAAAAATATATCACTTATTATACCTTCCAACTTGAATTTTGCTCGTCCTCGAGTAAAGAAAGAATTTAGAATTAAGTACCATTTAACTTAAAGTTTCAAATTTTATCAAATAATTTTTAAAAAAATTACTGATATCCAGTAGAGCATGAGTGAGGTATGTCATTGGAGTATTAATACTAATCAATATGGGAGTTAAACTAAGAATATTAAATATTTTTTGAATTTTTTTTAAATTATTTATATCTTTATCTCCAAATCATTAATCTCATATGGACAAGTATATTGTTGCTTCCATCCTTCATTTATTAATTTTTTTTTTAACATTATACTGCTATTGAGTGTCTTAACCCCTTAAGCTTTCTGTTTGACCCATGTAGCGAGTTTTCAGCCAATGACTCCCAAACCAGATGACTTTAGGATACTAGGTATAGAATACTCCTTGGACCTACTTATTCGAATCAAACAGGCTACGAGTTAAAACTAACTTTACAACAAGTTTCTTTGTCCTTCATACCTTTTGATGCGAAACTCAATACTTGCTTAAGCAAAAAGATTTGATTACTCAGCATGAAGTACTTAGAAACTCTTCTCTTTTTTTTTAAATATGAAAAAATGTATAGTTACCCTACACAAATCCATAAGAAGTAAACTCTTCTTTGATGCTGGTAAAAAAATTTAGAAATACTCAAAGATAACTGTTTAAGTTCTAAACTTAACTCTTTATTGAGTTTTTTTAATACTTGATCCCTTAATATCTCACAAACTCTCTAATTTGTACATCAATTTTCTTTTAAAAATACTTGATTTAATTCGATTCTTAAGTGTAATCAGGTACTTAAATGCTAAATACTAACTTACTTAAGAACTTTAAAATTTTAAAATTTTTATTATTCTCTCCCCTAACTTAATCGACATTGTCCTCAATGGAGTAGAAAAAATAAAGGGTGTATTAAAAGAGAAAGAAAAAAGAGAGATGTTACCTTATCCAAACATCTTTCCAAAATTAGTTCTCCCTCTAACTTAGTCAATAATGTGCTCAAATCCCTTCAAAAGATACAAAGCAAGACTTTAAACAAAATACAAAAAAAAGCAAGAGCAAAAGCTGAAACTGGGTTGCCTCCTAAAAAGCGCTAATTTTATCATTCTTCAGCAAGACCACATTATTGACAGGTGCTTCCACATAGAGCGATCCTTTATTCCTAAAAAAAATAAAGATCGATTAAAATAAAGTAAATAAAATTTGGGTTACCTCCTAAAAAGTATTAAGTTTAATATCTTCAGCTAGACGCTAAAAGAATACCTATCCTATTCCTATCCGAATATTAACATGGGTCTGTAATTCTCTATATGATTCAGGCTCTTCCTCAAGGTATTTTCTACTAAGGACAATTATGTGACTCATTCTCCTGATAACTAACAATTCTTTCTCTATAATTAGATCCAGTATAACTTAAGTACTAGTCGAGGTTTTAAGAGACCTAGATCTATATACTCGATGTGCTGAGGGAGTATTTCTGGATCTCTTATTGTTGCCTCTTTCTTTTTAAGCAGAAGCTCAACCAGTGTCATGAGGGGTTCAACAATTAATTTTGGATTTAGCTGAGTGTAATGATCACTAGGTGTGGATACCTCATTATTATTATCAACTTCGGGTATCTCCTCCAGTTCCTCAGACCTGAATATTCTCAATTGATTAAATTGGTTTTTAAGTTCTAGACCATTCTGAGCTCTAGGATCATCTTCTAGTTGGCTTGATAATCTATCCTCTTCTAGTTTACTAACCACTATAGTTGATTGGCCTAATTGTTTAAATAACTGGTCAGTGATTTGCATAAAATTATTGAAAGTATTTTTAATGTCTGAGGTTGATTGCACTAAGACATCTAGACTCTTTTCTAATGTGTTGACTCCTTCCTCAGGATCTAAATTTAGTTGATTATTCAGTGTTTGGTTGGGCCTTAGATAGAGTTGATAAAAATTATGGGCTCCTAATGTTGCATCTTGTGACCATATAAAATTAGAATGACTTTCTGACCCTGGGTTATAGATTGGTGCATAAGGTTCATTTACGTAGCTTTAATTGAATGCACTCTCCTATATGAACTCAGTTTGGGTTGGGTTCATCAAATAAGGATACTCCTCCATAACATGATCTGGTGCATCGCATCTAATGCATATGGGTGCTAGCACTTGGTTAAATTGGATATGTCTTTCGTATTCTAAGGCTTCAATTCTATTGGTCAAAGTTGTAATTCTAGTGTCTTCAAACTTTCTTGAATAAACGTATGCATTTTTAATTTTAGTAAATATAGGATATATGTTAATCATTTAAGAGCCAATTGTAAAATTATTAGCCAATGATCTAATTCTAGACGGTTGGACAGAACTAATCAGATAACACAGATCTAGCAGGATTCTAGGTTGTCTATTGAAATCTATTTCTTCCTCAGTGACCTTATAGGCTTGTGAGCTTTAGATTGTGTTTGACAATCATCATTTTATCCTAATAGAATTTTTTTAAAAAAATTATTATTATTATTTTAAAGAGAAGAGGAAAGAGAGATAGATGATAAGAGAATTCTAAGATGAGAGCTTAAGGAGTCCTAAATCGAGAGACGATAGAGAAGAGTGTTTCAATTAGGGTTAGTGGTTGTAGGTTAGTAATCAAGTTATGCAGTCAATCCTAGCTAAAAGTAACCTAGATCTAGACAGCTCCTAACTACCAAGGTTGTCTTTGAGCACTTCAGATAAAATACTAGCTACTCAACTGGTCAGGTAAGTGTAAGGTTGGTGGGGGTCTCCCTCCGTTACTTTCTTTAGACACTAACTAATTGGCCAGGTAAGCGAACGGAACCAATTAAATAACCACCTTCCTTCAGGACGTAATATCTGAACTACTTTCCTAGACATCAGTCAAATTGACTAATCCTAATCTGATCCAACTCTTAGGATTCTTTATCCTATTGAGCTCGAGAGTCCTTAGGGGCCAACGTCTAATTGATTTTAGGTTAAGATTTGGTCAATGCAGTATGTAGGATGATGGTTTGTGGATCAAGAAAGGGTGTTGAAATCTTCATCTTATCTTATTTAGGATTTATACCCTTAAGATGTTTTATAAAATTATGCAATGCAAGAAGAAAAGGTGACTAGATTTGGTAGTTAGTCAAGAATAAATTGATATGTTTCATTTTTTAGATTTTATGATTAAGTATCTAATTTTCTAAGTAGATTATAAGGTGTCAATATAGAGATTTTTTTTTTAGAAGAAAGTAAATTTGACAAAGTAACTAAGCAAGTTAGAAAGCAAATAAAAAAAACTAAGAATAAGACTAAAAAAAATTAATAAAAAATAATCATAACTAGATCCTCGACAACGGTGTCAAAATTTGATCGCTATCGTGGGCAGTCAAGAAAAAAACTAACTCAAACTATATAGATAGGATAAGTAGGGATCATTTTCATGGAGATCTAGGGTGATTATCTTTTTTTTTTAAAAAAAAAATAAAAGAGAATTGATTGTAGAAAGATTAAATAGAATAATAAAAATTAAATTAAAAGTATAAATTAATTTATGAAAAAAATAAATCAAAAAAATAACCCATAAATTTCAAATCCATCATGCAAATTAGATTTATTTTTTTTTATGTTGCAATATTAATTCTTATGATTAAGGTATTAGTATAGCTTATCTCTAAGGAGTACGGACTGTATCAGTAGATCACAGTTCGTCCTATCAAAGTATAAATTATCTAAATTTAATTATAAAATATAAGATTTAATCTAACATACTATGATCTATCTCTCCTAGGCACGTACCGTATCCAGAGATCACGGAACGTCAGTGAAGGATATAGTTCATATAGGCTAGATCAATATCTCAAAAAAATAAAAAGATATGAAATAAAAGTATAATTTTATTGCATAAAAATTAAATATAAAAAAAAAAATAAAAATTTATTTACAGGCTTCATCGTATTCCTAAATTGAAAGGATTTAGCCATGCATCAAAATCTCTAGCTCCATATTCATCTTTTCTCTTGGATTCCTAAACCTCCCTTATTTTTTTCTCTAATTTTTCCTTGCTTTTCCACTGATTTTTTCTCCTCCTTACTCTTATTCCCGGATCCCCTATTTATAGATGAATTTTTTATATTTTTTTGGTAGGAAAAGGAGTCCTAGAACCTTTAGAATTCGTACAATACCCTTTACATTAATTTCTGGCCGTCGGATCGCCTTTGGACCACCCAAAGCAGCCCAAAAATCCATGTTTTAATCCTTATCAAAGTTGGATGCGATTCTGACCATTCAATCGCGCTTCAGATGAGATTCCAACCATCAGATCATGCCTCTGATCTCCTATTCAAAGTCAGAAGCATCCTCAGCCATTGGATCGTGCGATAGATGGAATCTGGGCCGTCAGATCGTGCCCAAGAATCTTTATTACACTTGAAAATACTGTCAGCCATCCAATCTGGGTCAAGATGAACGTGAACCATCGGATCACGTGAAATCATCTCCACCCGCCGTGGACCGTGCCTGTGGATCGCGAAATATTTTCGATGGACCGTGCCCTGACTCTGTGGACCGTGCCCTGATTCTGTGGGCCGAGCGGCCGGTCCACCGTGCATCGAAGGTAATAAAATTTATTTTTTAAAATATTTTTACTTGATTTTGCTCTGATTTTTACCTGAAAAATTAAAAAAATATATGCATTAATTTTTTTTAATTTCTTAACATTTTGATGCTTAAATTTTCAATTAAATCAACATCTATTTTTCATAAATATGCTCTAATTTTATTTTTTTTTAATTATTTATTTTTATAAAAATTTAATTTATTCATAAAATTAAATTTTTAAGAAGATGTTAGTACCACAAAATTATCAAAAATATCTTTAATAAATATAAAAATATATCACTTATCAACCTCTAAGTGCAGTTATCGTGTAGTTCAATTCTTCTATCACAAATTTCGACAAGATGCAGGTCAAGAATAACTCGTCAAATCTATTCGTCCCTCATATATTATATTCAATTGACTTGAATCCATGTGAAACCTTATGGAAACTCCTTTCCATCATTCACCTATCATACCATGGATTTTAGGACTTCTCCCTATTTATCAGGATCGACAGATTCCATCTAAGTACACATCTTATTCCTACAATGAACCTATTATAGCCAACATACACCGTAAGGTTCTGAATGGTTAGATAACCAAGTGCTTGTGTAGTCAAACTACAGCAACCTCATTGTAAACAATCAAGGCATCATAGGTCAAAGAACTATCTACACCACTGTAACTTTGAGTAAGTCACTAACGAGTGGATAGCCATCCTAGTGATTTCTCATATTGGTCACACTCAGTATCCTTGATCTCTATCAAACACCCATACTCTCACTCCAGTGTCTCTACACTGTCGACTTGAGACTTGTCTATCCACGAAGGAAAGTGATCTATGCACCAACTTATTCGGATCAGTTACCATCTCCATGATAATCTATCGATCAAAAGTATTTAAGAATTAACCACTAATGACATATACCTCAAATTCTCAACTCTTGAGAATACATGTCATCATCCATCAATTCCTCGGACGATTCATAGACACAATTAAAATACAATATGAATGAAAAGATAATTTAAATTTTATTTATTTTAAAATTTAATTACAAAGTTATGCCTCTAGAATGTATACATGTATCAACCAATCTGACTTCTAGGGCATACATTTAACAACTTATCGAAAATCCGATTGGATCCAAAATTTTAATCAACCATATTAAATGGATCTTTGGTCAAGTTTTTTATATGTGTGATCCATTTTTCTACATCTAGCCAGTAGTAGATGCAGGTGCAAGTTGACCTAATTTGATTAGAACCCTTCTAATCGATTAAGATCCAAATCGTGCTAATCCGAGTTCAGTAATTAGAACTCTTTCTAATTGAAAATCGAAATAAACTCTTTAATTTAATCAAATCCATATGTCAAGATTGACATCTAGCAATATATCATTACTATCCAAAAGATATAAAATTTGATGAAAATATCAAATATACCATTCAGTAGTAAGTTGCCATGCAATTTAATCCTTCGATCATCCCTGCACCCTGAATATGTTCATGAGTATGGAATCATGTCAAACTCAAATATATATTCATATTGATTCTCCATCAATTTGTGATGACTCTAATGATGAAGTATTAGAAAAACTCTTTCAATCTTCATCTGCTTTAGCCAAAGACTTCCTAAGTCATCTAGAGATGAGAATATATAGGATATCATCTCCTCTTACTAGGAGTGATCGATTTCTTATTGATCGACTCACAACCTCCATACACATTCTATCATATGCAGAACATTCCGTACATGTTTTTATATTATGCCTGAGTATGAATCAAAATATGAATTTATGTGTATAAGATTTTATAATATCTCAAGTCTAAGGATCATTTGCATAACTCTCACTTAGAGAACTATCTTTTGATATGTAAGTAAAGCTCCATAAGATATTCTCTGTCGGTGAGTCAATTCGGTGAATTCATTCCCTAATGAACATCCACATTCTTGTATTAGTGTCCCACACAAGTGGCTTATGAAATCAGTCACCCTCTCCATCGAGCATACATTGAATGAGCTGGTCTATCTGGAGCATTAATCTCCGACTCAATGTTCCTACGATCAAAAATATTTTAGATTAGGATTTTAGGTTTCATAGGTATGAACTCTTCATGGCTCTAAAACTATTACTCTAATCTATAAGGTTCATCATAATCTTAAACATAATAAGATGCAGCTATAATGATAAATCAATGTCTCATTTATTTCATAAATAAATAATATCATTATATGAGTTAGAAGATTATAAAGAAAAGTTCTATCGTATCACTCATGCGTTTGGCTTGTAGAGTACTATTTTTTCATAAACTACCCAATCTTGTTATTAAATTATAAGTTTAAATATAAAACTATTCTAAAAAGAATAAATATGTCTATCAGATTGGCTTCAAGGGCATACATCGAACAACTTTGACTCGATGTAGGATCAGATCTCTGACTTTGAACTCCTTGTTCTGGATATAGGAGTTATAATACCGTGCAACCCTTTGTTGATATCCCACCATTCGTATACATACTTTTTCATGAACTTCTTCGAGCATATCCAAATTCATATGAAGCTACTCTATGTTATTTTGATTATCATAGTTCTCCACCCGATGTGAAGGAAATCCAATCTCTACCGGGATGACAGCTTCCATTCTGAAGGAGAGATTGAAAGAGGTCTCTCCAGAACGTCCTTTGAATGGTTCGATAAGCCCAGAGTATGCTATGCAACTCATCCACTCATGGTGTTTTAGCCCGACCAATCCTAGCCTTCAATCCCTATAGAAGAGTGCAGTTTGTTATCATAGCTTCTCCATTAGTCTGCGGGCATCCCACCAAAGTGAAGTGCGGGGCGATGCCATAATTTTGACAGAATTCGATGAATTTGGAGTCCAAAAACTGACGTTCGTTGTCGGTGATCAGCATCTGAGAAAAATCGAATCGACATGATAAATTTTTAGACGAAATTGATCACTTTGGCTTCAGTAATCTTGGTAAGGGGCTCAACTTCCATCTACTTGATGAAGTAATCGATGACCATAAATAAAAAAAAAATTCTGACCTGATGCTAGTGGAAAAAGGTCTAAGATATCAATTTTCCACCATGCGAATGGCCAAGAAGCGGCTATCAAAGCCAGTAGGACTGCAGGTTGATGCTGAATATTTGTATTTCGTTGACATCGGTCGCATCGCTTAATAAAGCCAGCTACATCATCCTGCATTGTGGACCAGTAATATCCCAATCGAAGAATCTTGTAGGTCAATGATTTATCATCTAGATGACTCCCACATACTTCTTTATGCACTTCTCGATGGGTGTACTCAGCTTCGGAGGGATGAAGGCATTTGAAAAGTGACAACGAAAAGATCGTTTATAAAGCTTGTCTTTGTAAAAGACATAATGGAGAGCTTGATATTTGATCTTTTGGGCCTCCTTAGAATCTGCAGACAATACTCCATCTTGCAAGAAGTAGATGAAGAGATCTATCCAACAAGGTTTGCCATCTATCTATAGGATCAGGATTGATTCTTCAGTATTGGACTTCTTGAGGATCTCAAAGAATATCTTCTGAAGTAGATCTTTTAGAGCCAATATCACCGGTTTGGACAATGGATCAGCTCTTGAAATGCTAATTTGAAACGCTATTTGGATTATGCCCTATACCATGACCTAGCCATTTGAAGCTTCAAATCAAAATGAGGGAAAATAAATGGGCCGCAGACATGGTCGGATCCCCAAACAAGGGTCATGTTCTTTAATGCAAGTCATGGTCCAGACTCGTCTGTCTATTTATGGGGTACTTGGATGTACGATATACCATAAAATTATAATATATTTGTGATTTTAAGTACCCCTTCAAACTAGGAGTCATAATTTGATTTTAGTGTAGTTTTTGGTAGAAGATTGCCTAAAAGTCTTGAGATCATGGAAAGTAAAATTCAGTGTTCACGATTTTTTTTTTTTATTCTTGTCATTTATGGTTTTGTTTCTCAAGTTTCCCAAATTATTTAAAAAAAACTTCTCCAGAAACTCCCAAAAGTAAATTTTACATTTGAATGATATTGAGGGTAGAAGAATTACTTTTAATATTAAAACCATCTAAACAAACCCTTGGATAAGAGAGTAGGAGTGAATATTTCACTTGGTGAATTACAGACATGTGAAGAAAGCAAAATCACAATCTTCTGAAGAATAGAATCCTCGAACCCACAAAAAGATTCCTATTCAAGAGGAAGTTACAAGAAAATTACAATTTCTGCAACATATTTGGATGAGTATCTATATTGGTCCACACCAGTGTGCCATTGTTTTTACAATTATGGTATCACCCAAAAACAGAAAAGTCATCTGGCAAAGCAGAAGACCATTAAACAAATACAAATTAAAAATCTGGCCTTTTTTTTTTTTTAATCAGCAACGACAATTAGCAGTAGACTAACTTCTAATTCCTCTGAAATATCATGTTGTGAAGTGCATGGGCCTGGAGTTATGTTAGGACTTGCCGACACTTTCATTTCCATACCGTGTAAGATGGTATTAGCATCTAGAAGTTTTAGGATGTGCTCCATGCTAAAGGGCATGCCTTGAGCTAATTTACTTGAATACTCTAAATCCCTTAATCTTCAGGAAGCATCCACAACCTGCTTCAAATCTTGGTGTTCCCCCTGCTTTACTACCTCATCCCAATGGGCAAACAATATAAACAGATTTCAGAATAAGTTACCTTGAACCTAATTCTCTCTTCTGCACTTGGCCTCTTGGTCTGGCTATCATGTTCTCTTAACCTATTTCTTTTCTTCCCGAATATGCGTCAAAGGCTTTATTTTGCACAGAGAATTCAAAGCTCCACCAAGCAGAATTTCTATCAGAGAACTTGTAATTGCACTTTTTTTACTTCTGCTCAAAACAACGATTAAACACATCCATTGTTACAAGTTATTTGTCGATCAATATACTTCAAAAAAGAAAAGAAAAAGTTACTTGCAAAACAAAGCTTTGAAAAGACTAATATGGATACAAAATAAATGGGGAGAAAAAGAATAGCCCAATGTCAACTCAGCAACCATCAGATGATTCTTGCATTGCCACAAAAGATTCAATCTTCTGTTCGCAGACAGATAAATGTAACAGTTAACATGAAGAGTTAATCATAAATCAATTAAAAGATTAGCAAAACTAAATACGAATCACAAGATATTTTCTTCAAAGTTCAGCCAACACAAATGAGTCCCATACCTTTACGGACTGCTTTATTTCTTCCAGTTTATTTAGCAACAAGTCTCCAGGTATGACACCTCCAGCCTCAAACAGAGCACGTCTAGGAGAAGCTTTGGCCTGCATATATATAACAAATGCTTCTATAATTATGTGCACTTTGCTTAGAAATCATTCATCTCCAGAAGCATCACATAGTCGATTGGCCAATTATTAAATCAGCTATTGTACGTATCTGCCATATCAGGGTAGCATTGTGGGATCAACTGATAGTGCAGTGAACATTGGCTTGCAGTGGAGCCCAAATTAGTCAGTATGCAACTACATAATTCCATATACAGGATATGTAATCAACTAACAAGATTCGATTTATGGTATCCAAAGAGGGTTTAGATAATCTCCCATCTGCAGGAATCAATAGCTAACGCTACATCCTACATTCTCTCTCTGAGGTTTTAAGAAAGCCACAATTTACCAGTAAAGTCACACTTCAAGGAATGAAATTTGCCATATCACACAAGTTCAATGCAAGCTGGGGGATCCCAAAAACTCCTATAGTTTGGTGCAAAGACTATGGATGTGAAAACAAATGTTATGTAATGATAGTACAATTACGCATTGACGCATCATAAAATTCAAAATTAGGACCTGTTAGATGGGGAACAGAAGTACAAATTAGGTATCAACATGTTGGACATCTATATATGCTGTGGTCATACAGCTCATGCATTTGAAGGTAAGTCAAACCCAGTTGAAGAAAGACTCAGCTTTTTCTATTAAACAATACACAGTTGTCCGTTAAACTAAATAACCCATGAAAACAGGTATAGACCAACAGGATAGTTTTACCCAGGAATGATTAAAACTACCACAGAAGGGTAAAAGGAATTTTTGTATGATATGTGAATCACAATCAAAGACATTGTCTTAGAGCATGCAAACAAATGTTAAACAAGTTGAACTACATCTCACCTAAAAAAGTTGTATAACAAGAAATTAAACCAATTACCTTCCAGCTAGGAGATTGATACTTATCAATTGCTGGAACCTCGGTTAGAGATCTCATACGAGTTGGTGTGGATTGACCTTCCCCAGGGTGCATTGTAGGCTTCCAACTCCTGGCTTCTTGAATACTCTTTGCAGCTTCTGTTATAATGACCTATAAGGGATACAAAGATTAGTATTTAGTTAGTTTGAACTAATTATTACAAAGATAATTGAGTATTCCAATGATTGAAATTAAAGAAAAAGAAACATATCATTAATAAGACATAAGAATCAAGAGATTATGGATCCAGCACACCCAATTAGACAAGTGAGATGCAGAGACTCCAAAATGATGATAAATTTGATCTATTAAATGGTCAAATATTTGCCTATAATGAACAAAGCAAGAGGGCCTGGTGATAAAAAAAATAGGCTATTTGCATTGTAGGTAGGGTTGCAGGTGGGTTGAACAAGCAAGCTTCCGATCTGGAACCAACCTGAAAATCTACTGGTTCTATTTGATATGGTGTTATTTCGATTAGGCTTGGATCAAAAAAAATATTATCATTTTTTCTAATATGGATTGGATATGGATCAGTACATATAGCTCAATTTGAATCCAGACAACAAGAACAGACCCTAAAGTAATACACTATATTTTCCGCAATCTTCCTAGAATTTAAGAAATTAATTTGCTATCAGTAATAACTTTCATGTAATTAATCATCAATTTGTGTTTAATTGTAATTTATCTGTTTTCCAATCAATCTTATGCAGGATGGTTTGTTGGTAACTTCTAGATTTTACTCGATGCTAGTTTTCTTGCATAATATCTTTCAGCATAAAATTAAGTATCATATCATCTCATAGTTCATATTCAGAATTATTCTCAACCAGCTTTGGCCTAGAAACCCAAAGGATCCATAAAATAAAACTCAATGCACTGTGAACTGACCAGAATAGAAATGGATTAGGCTTGGATTCAAATTCTCGGCCAAATTGTAGAAACGATTCCAACATGGATTGGCTTTGCAATATGCCTAATCCAGCCTGACCCACTTGCATCACTAAAAATAAATTCCACACAAAGTTGCTAAGAGGACATTTCATTTTTTTTCTTTTCCAAAGAAATTTATTGTTCTCAGGTTCCACTCTGTTTGAGCAAAACCAAGTTAGAAAAAATTTAAGGAAGAACTTCTCACCTGTTTGAAGAAAACCATTGGAATTGCAACACTTAAAATACATACTTGAAGCTAACATGATTAAAGAAATCACATTTAGTCCCCAAAAAAAGAATAAGAAATATGTTGAGTATTCCAATAAAGCTTTCTATAAAATAATGAAGGCAACTGCAGGAGGATGGACTTATTTTCCATGGTAAATTGTCCGAAAAAGTAACTTACACACATATCACTTATGAACATCCTACTGCACGCATGGGCTACAGGTTACCATATAATTGGGGTTAAACAGCTGCCCCGCATTTTTTTCACAAAAATTTATATTATTGCTTTACACAGGATACTACATTATTTGCAAATGTATACCATACACTCATGTATTTTCCAGCGTGTTATATGTGAGGAATTGTGCCATACTGGATGCAAGTGAATATATAACAAATAGTTCCCATAGCCATAATTCAACTCAACATCCTTTTTACAACAATAATCTTGCCAGCTGTTGTTGTTGTACCTTATTAAAAAACTGGTGAGCTGATTATTGCAACCAGCTGAAAATTGTTTGGATTTGTTACAGCTCAGAGGACTAGGTTGGTCTTCCCAAGGATCCTGGATGCTGAAATTCACATCTTTCATCCTTCCCTCCTGTACCTCAGTGTAGCTTCCAATTTTCTCTTCTTGGGATTGCTTACGGCTGACAATGTGGTTTAGCCTTGGATGGCTCTGCTAGTAAAAAGATATAAAGAGGATGCTATACAACATTGGATTTAAGGCCAGGTTTAGCTCAAATATGAGGTCTGATCTGATCTGCAATTCTGCCAATGGGAGGTAACAGGATGGGAATTGGATTTCAAAGGTATGATAAGCTCCAGGAAATTGTAAAGGGCTGTTTTAAAGCCTAGAATCTAAGTAGAAACATAAATTACTCCGCATGATGGTGGGATCTGTGAATAAATCTTGACCACATAGTCCAACTAGATATGTGCCAAATAATTCTAACCATATACTTGACCTTCAATTAGAACTATTCATCAATCTAAAAACTTTCATGTTACTTTGTGTCCAAAATGAATGAAAATTGATACACATGAACTGATATTGCTTTTGGTATCTACTTTCTCAATTTTCGTTATATGATAAGATAGTTTTCGTTATAGGTCAACAAGTTTAATTTTCTTCTATTTAACAAAACATGCAGATTTTGAATTTTTAAAATGTCTGATTTCATAGATATGGATGTAAATGAGACTAATAAAGAATAATTAAAGGATATATGAAGTGCCAACTTCATTGTTAAGGAGAAAACTGTATGTGAAAGTTTCTAAAAATTAGAAGTTTTGAAGGACTTATCCTTGCTGTATTTTATGTGACTAAAAAATGGCCATATCTAACCACTGTCACAGATCATTCACAGGAAAAATTAGAGTTCCTCTTCTAGAACCATGCTTCATATGTTGTCTAGAAGAATAATTAAAGGCATGAGATAACAGATCTTAACATAGTAGCTTTAGCTGGGCTTTTCGATCACTAATTTCGAAACCAATTTAGTCGAGAAAATTTTGCTAAAAATAATTATCATGCAGGTGGTTCTCCATAGTTGAGCACTTTGTCTTATATTAGATTTGGAACAATCTCCAACCCTCATTCATATGTCTATAGTAGGACACCATAAAGGCCAGCACTATAACTGGGCCTGGGTCAGAGCCGACATGGATCAGTTTCTAAGACAAAACAATAAACAATAGGTACCTGAGCAAGTCAACATCCATGTTAGACACTCACTCTCATTAAGAATTTTAGGCCCAGGTCTCAGCTTAGGTTCTTGTTTAAGCTTAGGTTGTTGTTGGGGGAAATTCTACGTGGGCCGATGATATAAAAAAGCCTAAGGCCCAAGATATCCAAGCTTGGTGGGCCCGCCTACTGAGCCCTTGCTGACTCATGGTCGCCCATGACTTTTGCTGAGCTAGTCCTCAACGTCTATCTAATCGACGCTTCACACCCTGAGCAGACGAAAGCCTATCGGTTATTGTCCGGCAACCCTCGTGCATAATCGCCGACACTTCTTCATCAGCCGACTCCAACAGCTCAAGCTGACGAATCTATGGCATGTCTGAGTGACCAGCTCGGCCCAATCAAAAGATGGCCGATTATGTCAAACCGACTAACCACTCTCTTCTGAGTAAGCCTCTGGCCCTTGACTTCCTCGTCCAAAGGCAGCCCAAGGCGATCGATTCTTAGTCGTCGCTAACCAATCTTCGTCTCGACGATACCCAGTTGGCAACTCAATTCGAAATTCAAACGCCTGCCGAGCGATAACTGCTGCGAAACTGATAAGACAACCACAACCGCCACATCTCAAGAATCTCGAGTGATAGTCTCGCACCCTGCACAAATCGCACCCTGATCAAGCAAGATCGTGCCAACCAACTTACCAACTGAAACTCCAGTTCTCCACCCATAAAGGAAGATCCGAAAAAAAGTATGCCATTATTCTGCCTCTCACATTCCATCTTTTGAACGAGAGTTCTATCTTGAGCGTTGAAGGGTCCTCGTCGGAGCAACCTCCGATTAGAACTTCTGTGCAAGTCACACCCCCCGAAGGCCTACTTCGCCGTCCACTCCAGTACCCCGGCGCCGTATGAATTCTTGCACCAACAGTTCTACTTAAAGCCCTTCTCATTTTTCACACAGATAATTATGAACAGTAAATAAAGGCTCTACATAAAGGGCCCAACATCGCATCAATGTACCAAAAGAATAATTAATTTGTTCTAAAAAGAATGTGTTATGGTAGGAAGTAAGAAGCATACTTAGTTGAAATTCTGCAACAATATGACTAATAATAACAACTAGTTCTTCTTACTATTGTAATGATGAAATATTAAAAAGAAACAAAATTACAACTGTGTTCTGACATGAACAGCTAGGGCAGACATTTTACAAGTTCATCAAACAAAGGTAAGAATGGAATCTGCTAATATTCCCCCTGCCCCCCATCTCCCCATGCCTTCCCCCTTGAAAAAGAAAAGAAAAGAAAAAGAAAAGAGGAAAAAAATCATGGCTAAGAATTAACAAATTCTTGCATTGTAGTACAAGTAACTAAAATTATATAAAATAATATAAATGTTTCAAAGAACATGTTTATAAAGACTATAAACCTAACAATCTGTTTCAACATTTAAATTAGATCCAAGACTCATTTCACTAAACCTTATAGAAAAACTTGATATGCCTAAAACGTGACAACTGACACAAATTTCAATAGTAAGATTTAAACTTAGATACATGAAGTCACAAGTATATTCAAGATAATTGTTACTACCCACCTTCGTTGAATGTGGAACACAGGCTACTAGGAAACCTGATTCTCTAAAATGTCTCATGTCATCATTATGATTATGGATACTTGACTGCCATAATTTTTCACCAATGCAAAACTCCTGGTCCTTATGGAAAACATAAGACTGGTTCCTCCAAATAAATATCCAAATAAACTTCATTTTCACAAAACTTTCTAAGTAGTCCAGGATACTTTTGCTTACGTTAGGCTCTTCAAGCTCAAGGTGTTTTGCAAGTTTCAAAATGATCACTCAAACAATATCCCCAGAATGGTGAAATGGAATTTACTCCATATTCTTCATAAATCCTCTTGATATGAGTCTCTGTATAACTTGTGGATAGTTACTCTAATGATTTAAAGTGGAACCTTGAATCCCAAAAAAATTAACATTATGAAATCATTACTTGAATCAATTTCTTCTATGCAATTCAAACTAATAGTCACTCTTGAGACTAACTTCTCTGTCTCGGAAACCCCCAACCAATTCTCTGCCACCCCCAGCCTGACACCACCACCATTGCAAATACGGATGCATATACACATGGATGCAAACACAGAAGGGGAAAAAAAAAGGTAAAGATCAAAGGCTTAATGTCCATGTCCTGATAAGCAGACTTCAGCCATTTGGCATACAAATAATAGACATAATAAGCAAATATGTAATTGTAAAATTTCCATATTTACATCTAAAAGGGTAACTAATACTGAAAGGATAAGATAATCTTTACAGTCAGTGACGAGAAAATGGTCAATATTCATAGATCTTGCACGTTTCTCAAGAAGATTTTTAATTAATTATAAAGACAAAAATGCTTGTTTGGGTCCACCAGAGCATGATCAATGTGGCAGCAAACTCTGGCACCTCCAAAACTATGCTTCCCACACCAATACAAAAAGACTCAAATCACAAAAAGTTCACTAGAAGCAAAACTAACACATAAAGGCAAATGACAACAAGATCAAACCAAACTTCTATGACAGATTCCATTATAAAGATAAAGAATCATTTGATGAGGTCAGCAAGGATTCAGCTACTTCGGTGCACCATCTCATCTAAATCATGCAAGAAGCAATAAGTTCCCTCTAAAATATTTCATTCCCAAAAAATTTTAGAACATGATTATGCATGAAATAACCTCATCATTCAATTTTAACATAAAATATTACAAGGAAAACACCAAAATGTTCTAAAGTAACTCCAGAAGCAGCCAGACCAAATTGGAATAACAATCAAAACCCAAGTGTCAGAGAAATAAAATCAGTTACGGACAAACATCATTTTGATCCTACTAGAGTACCATTAGAACTGACATTTAGAAAGCTAGGTTGTTCATTTCTTCATGTCCTGCATCATCCAAAATGCTTAAAAATGCTCTAGTAAAGAATCCAGTGGGCTAAAGTGTTGGGATTCGGATACACAGCGGAAATAGATTTTTAAAATTTTTAAACATGAATTAACTATTGAAAATATGAGATCCAAACCCCATCCCAAAATCACCTTGTTGATTTCAATCAAACATAAACATAACAGCAAATGGGTTCGAGAAGTTGATATACCTTGTAGGAAGATCAGAATCGCCCGCTGATTGGTTTTCTTGAGGCACCTAAGCGTGTGCCCTCCAACGGTAATCTACACGGATCTCGATCTAGGACTCTTCTTAATCTGAATTCGCTGAATTTTCTTCTCAAGAAATTCAGCAGCTGCTCCTATCTTTGCATGACCAACTCTTGGTGTTTTCTTCCCTCCTTTCTTCTCTCTCTTGGACATCTAAATTCTCTTGTCCCTTAGCCTCTTTGCTGTCCAACATTTGGACTTTTAGAACCCACATACAAGCCCTGTGGCGTCAGCCATTTCTTACCCTCAAAACAGATCCAAATCCTGACTCAAATAAGAATCATGAAGGGACTCAAACACCTTCCATCTGCCCAACACTTGGGCGTCAAGATTAGAGGGCTGAAGACCTCACTTGGCATGAGGGATGGAGGAGTCATTCTCTCAGAAGAACTTCTCCCTTGGGCGCAGATTTCCTAAAAGGCGTGGAGCCTCTCCTTTAGCGTGGAGTTTCATCTGGCGTCCGACTCTTGGAAGTCGAGGCTTTACCATAGAAAACCAAAATGGCATGGACTCTTATATCTTCAAAAGAGATAAGGAGCGCCATCTCATGGCATTAAAAATTCTTCCACGTGAAAACCAAAGGGGCACACACTTAAGATGGCGTGAGGAAGTTAATAGGCACACAACTCTTGGCACACAATCCTTCTCTGAAACCGCGTGGAGTCTCTTGGGAATAAGAGGCACGTGGAAAAATGGAGGAATCCTTCTCAAGGTTAAATTCCTCCTTTCTTTGGTGTGGAGAGAATCTAAGGAGACATAGACTACTTAAAAGAATAGATAAGAAGGGGCACCACCATTTAATACATGAAACTCCTTTCATCCAAAAAAGTGATTATGGCGTGGAGAACTCCTTCACTTAAAATTCCTCCCTAATGGCACTAATCCAAAAGGCCGTCGGCTTTATGGCGTGGACTCTTGGATGCCCATCAATCAAGAAGCCATAGACTCCTTTCATGATAAGCCTTTGACCATTCAAAGGTGATTAAGAGTCTAATTTAATTTTGTTTTTGACCATTCAAAGTCCAATGCAATGAGGAATCCAAATTGATTAGGGATTAGGGTTTAGACATGTGCTAGCATGCTTGACCTAAACCCATTTAGGATTACAACCAAATCCATATTGAATTAGGTTCAACAAGACCAAATCAAAAAGTCTTAAACCAATTTTCTTTTGTGCGTAACCCATTGGATTCCATATCTAGCTAGCAATACATCCAGGCTCATATATACCTAATGCAATTAGGTCCAAGACACATTGAATCCAAGTACATCAATTAATTAGAACTCCTAATTAATTGCTGAATTAAACTCTTTAATTCACTAGGACCTATAAGTCAAGATTGACGTCTAGCAACGTGTCATGACTATCCAGAAGATGTGAAATTTGATGGAATACCAAAATAATCCTTTCGTGGCGAGTTATCGTGCAATTTAATTTTTTGATCACACAACATCCCAAACAGATCATAGGTATGAAATCATGTCAAGCCCAAATGCCTATCCATATGTACCTCGATCTGATGATGATAACTCGGTTGATGAACCAATAGAAACTCTTTCTAATATTCATCTCAATTATGGCCAAAGACTTTCTGAGTCATCATCCTATGAGACCACATATGATGTTCTCTCCTCTTATAAGGAGTGATTGATTTTTTATAGGCCACTCACAACCTCCATGCATACTTCACCATACCCAGAACATCCCACACATATCTCAAAGAGTCATACTAGGGTATAAATCAAAGTATGGATCCACATACATAAGGTACCATGGTTATCTTAGGTCTAAGGATCACTTGCACCACTCCTACTAAAGAACAATCTTTTGACATGCAAATAAGGCTCCATCAGATATTCTCCTTATGGATCAGTTCAATGAACTCATTCTCCAATGAGCACCTACATCCTTGTATTAGTATCACCACACAAGTGATTGTGAGATCAATCATCCTCTCCATCGAGCATACATAGGATGTACCAGTGTTATCGACATCATCGATTTCCGACTCGATGATCCTACAATTAAAAATATTTTACACTGGGACTATCAAGATTTTAGATCTCATTGGCATGATCTCATCATGGTCTTAAAATCATTGTCCTAATCTATGAGGTTCGTCATAATCATAATTAAATCATAATATGATACTGCAAATGATGAACTATAATGTCTCATAAATAAAATAACCAATGTCATACGCATTAGTGTTGGGTGTAAAACCCCCCAGTCGAAGTTCGTGTCAGGAGTGACCCCTCGGGGATTCTACCGGCGTCCGACCCACAGCAACAGGAAGACTTCGTCCGGACACCTACGGGAGCCGAACTCCATCTCCAACCTCGACAGCAGGAAGACTTCGTCCGGACTCCTACGGGAGCCGGACTTCATCTCCAACTTCGACAGCAGGAAGACATCGTCCGGACTCCTACGGGAGCCAGATGGATTGTCCGGACTCCTACGGGAGCCGGACTCCATCTCCAACCTCGACAGCAGGAAGACGTCGTCCGGACTCCTACGGAAGCCGGACTCCATCTCCAACCTCGACAGCAGGAAGACTTCGTCCGGACTCCTACGGGAGCCGGACTCCATCTCCAACCTCGACAGTGGGAAGACTTCGTCCGGACTCCACGGGGAGCCGGACTTCATCTCCAACTTCGACTACAGGAAGACTTCGTCCAGACTCCTACAGGGAGCTGGACTCCGTCCTCGACTTCAGCAGCAGAAAGACTTCGTCCGGACTCCTAGAAGTCGGACTTCATCTCCAACTTCGACTACAGGAAGACTTCGTCCGGACTCCTACGGGAGCCAGACTCCATCTCCAACCTCGACAGCAGGAAGACTTCATCCGGACTCCAATGGGAGCCGGACTCCACCTCCAACCTCGACAGCAGGAAGACTTCGTCCGGACTCCTACGGGAGTCGGACTCCATCTCCAACTTCAGCAGCAGGAAGACTTCGTCCGGACTCCTACGGGAGCCGGACTTCATCTCCAACTTCGACTACAGGAAGACTTTGTCCGGGCTCCCACGGGAGCCAGACTTTTGCCCTGAACTCCTGCTGAAGGTCTCGTCCGAGATTCCTCGACAAATGATCCCCATCCGGGCTTCTGCGGAAATCAGACTCCAACCAAACTTCGGCCACAACTCTGCTCCACTCCCCGCGGCAGATCCTACGTGGCTCCATCACTCCCTGGCAGCCACAGTAACGGCCACAACTCTGCTCCACTCCCCGCGGCGGATCCTACGCGGCTCCATCACTCCCTGGCAGGCCGCAGTAACGGCCACGATTCTGCTCCACTTCCCGCAACGGATCCTGTGCAGTTCCACCACCCTCTGGCGAGTCGCGACAACGGACGCCGCTCCACTCCCTGCAACTGATTACACGTGGCGAGCCATGGTGATAGCCACGACTCCACCCCATTACTCTTCATGATAAATTCCTCCTAGCTCCGTACGGCCCGCGGCGAGGCGATCATAAACAGTCGCTATCAATCCTTTGCTCCCTCCGCCTATAAAAGGGAGACCCCAGATACGTTATTCTCCAAGCTCTGATTTTTACCTAGAAACTCTGCTAAAATTTTCATTCGAGCACTCCATTCTTGTTGAGGCAGAGAACTGACTTGAGCGTCGGAGGGTCTTGCCAGAGCAACCCCACCTCCGGTTTAGACTTCTTTTGCAGGTCCCGACAGTGACCGCGACTCCCTCGACTCCAGCTTCTCCGACGCAGGCGGGTTTTTGCACCAACAGGATTGGTGCTAAAGGAAGCGCCGCGTGTCTTCACAGTACCCTTGTTCTTAAAGGAGCGCTCAACGGGACCGCCTTTGGTCATCTTCTCCAACATCCACTCCTCCTTCCCCCACCAGATCCTCGCCTGATGCCTTCTCGCGAAGCATCCACACGGCGACCCACGGCCTCCGCGGCCAATCTCAGGCTCCGGCCTCGCCTCCAGTTTCTCAGGCCCCACATCCTCCGGCAACGGTTGCCGGTATGGAGCGGTCGGATAATCGGCCTCCGATGGATTTCGCCAACACCATCTCGGGAGGATCCCGGCAGGAAGCAACCAACGTACTGACCGTACCCCCCAAGCGACAAAAGATTGAGGAGCCTATAACCTTTACTGAAGAAGATGCTCAGGGAATCCAATTCCCTCATAACGACGCGATTGTAGTTTCCTTGAATATAGCAAATTACGACGTCCGCCGCATTCTTGTCGACAATGAAAGTTCGGCCGACATTTTGTTCTACGATGCCTTTTCAAGAATGTCCATCCTTGACGGCCATTTGAGGCCGATTAGCTCCCCTCTAGTAGGGTTTACCGACGATGCTGTCCCGGTGGAGGGAGTGGTAACTTTGACTGTGGCTGCGGGTCGATATCCAAGACAATCCAGGGCTCTGGTGAATTTCCTGATGGTGAAGGCGCCGTCAGCCTACAACGCAATCCTCGACCGACCTGGCCTCAATGCTCTCCAAGCTGTCGTGTCAACCTACCATTTGAAGTTGAAATTCCCTACCAACCAGGGGATCGGAGAGGTCAGAGGAGACCAAGCCCTGGCCAGACACTGCTACAACATAGCCTTGCAAAAAAGCGACCAATCCGACCCCTGTCCAATTGATGGGCTGGATGCCCGCGACGACCTCACTGAAGAGAGGGGCGGCCCAATCGAAGATCTGGTACCGATCCCTTTGAACGACGGGAATGCGGAGCATGTGGCGATGATCGGCTCCAACCTGGGGGAAGAGGTGCGGACGCATCTCATCGATTTTCTACGAAAGAATGCGGACGTTTTTGCTTGGGTTCCAGTGGACATGGAAGTCATGGAGCACCGTCTGGCCGTCGATCCAAAGCATCGACCGACGAAAGAAAAAATCCGAAGTCATGCACCAGAGAGGCAGAAGGCGATAGCCGAGGAAGTGGACAACTCCTGAAAGCCAGATTCATTAGAGAAGTCAATTACCCTGATTGGATTTCCAACGTTGTCCTAGTCAAAAAGGCAAACGGCAAATGGAGGATGTGCATAGACTTCAAAAAGCTGAACAAAGCCTGCCCAAAGGACAGCTATCCTCTGTCCAGAATCGATCAACTGGTGGACGCGACTTCAGGCCATGAGCTCCTCACCTTTATGGATGCATTCTCCGGCTATAATCAAATCAGGATGGCGTCGAAAAACGAAAAAAAGACTGCTTTCATTACTAACCGTGGCCTTTACTGTTACAGGGTCATGCCTTTCGGCCTCAAAAATGCAGGCGCAACCTACCAGCGATTGGTGAACAAAATCTTCAAGGAGCAGATCGACCGCAACATGGAGGTCTACATAGACGACATGCTCGTAAAAAGCAAATCTTCCATGAACCACGTCGCCGACCTCAAGAAGACCTTCGGCGCCCTCCGGAAATATAAAATGAAGCTGAACCCGACTAAATTTGCTTTCGGAGTGACCTCAGGAAAGTTCCTGAGCTTCATGGTATCGGGGCGCGAAATTGAAGCCAATCTGGAGAAAATTCGCGCCATCCAGGAGATGGCCGCCCCAAAGTCGATAAAAGAGGTTCAGCGCCTTACAGGAAGGGTAGCAACCCTGAATCGCTTCGTCGCGAGGTCGGCCGAAAGGTGCTTACCCTTCTTCCAAACCCTCAAGCAGCCGAAGAACTTCTGTTGGACCCTTGAGTGCCAACAGACGTTCGAAGAACTAAGGAGCTACCTCGGCTCATCTCCGCTGCTGGCGAAGCCAGAGCCTGGAGAGGAACTGTTTTTATACCTGACGGTCTCTCCCATGGCTCTCGCGGCAGTCCTTGTCAAAGAAGAAGCAAAAGTCCAACGGCCGATCTACTACGTCAGTCGCGCGTTGAGAGACGCCGAGACCAGGTATACCAAATTAGAAAAAGTGACTTACGCCCTGTTGATTGCAGCCCGGAGGCTCCGACCCTATTTTCAAGGGCACACCGTAACGCTGCTCACCGACCAACCGATCAAGATGATTCTACACCGGGCGGATGCCTCCGGGAGGATGGCAAAATGGACGATCGAGCTCACAGAATTCGACATCAACTATCGACCCAGGCCAGCAGTGAAGGCCCAGATATTGGCAGATTTCATAGTGGAGTGTACTATCCCGAGGAGGCCGAACCTGAACAAGGTGAAATTGACGGCCTGGAGTCCCGACCGAACTCCCCCAAAGAAGAAGCAGATCCCTCTGGTTGCTTTTGGGCCCTCTACGTGGACGGGTCTTCCAACATGTCAGGCGCAGGCGCGGGCCTGATCTTGATCAGTTCGCGGAGTATGCTCTGCACTTCGAGTTCTCCGCAACAAACAATGGAACAGAATATGAAGCTCTGATCGCAGGACTGAGGATCGCCAAAGAGCTGGGAATAGATCGGCTCCAGGTCCACAGCGACTCCCAACTAGTAGTGGACAAGTCAACGGAAACTACGAAGCGCGGGAGGACAGCATGGCTAAATATCTTGAAAAGGTAAAGGAGCTCGTCCCCGCCTTCAGCAGCTTCAACATCAGACAGATTCCGAG
Organism: Elaeis guineensis; assembly: GCF_000442705.2. Lineage (NCBI taxonomy): Eukaryota > Viridiplantae > Streptophyta > Magnoliopsida > Arecales > Arecaceae > Elaeis > Elaeis guineensis. Next base: position 57,370,919 of record NC_026003.2, read on the forward strand.
GATGGAAAATACCAGGACCGACCTTCTCTCTAAGCTGGCAACGCTGGCTCCGACCGAATTACCCAAGGGTGTTCTCTTTGAAGTGCTCAAGTGCCCGAGTACAGAAGAATCGCGGCCCGTGTTGGAAATTGACCACGAGCCCAGCTGGATCGACCCACTGATAACATATCTCAGAGACGGGGTTCTCCCCCAGGATGCGAAAGAAGCTCGGAAGCTCCAAAATCAAGCCTCCTGATACATCCTTTATGAGGGCAAGTTGTACAAGAGATCATACTCTTTGCCCCTTTTAAAATGTCTCCGGCCTTTGAAAGCTGACTACGCCTTGTGGGAGGTGCATGAAGGAATCTGTGGAAGCCATTTGGGGGCTAGATCTTTATCCCACAAGTTGCTCCGCCAAGGATATTACTGGCCGACGATGCATCATGACTCGATTGAATACGTCAGAAAGTGTGACCGATGCCAGAGATATGCCAACATCCAGAGACAGCCCGCCACCGAGCTTACACCCTTGAGTGCCCCATGGCCTTTCGCGCAATGGGGGATGGACATCCTTGGACCCTTTCCCATGGTGTCGGGGCAGAGGAAGTTCCTCCTGGTAGTGATTGACTACTTCACCAAGTGGGTCGAAGCCGAACCGCTGGCAAAAATCACAAAAGCCAAAGTGCAAGATTTCGTCTGGAAGTCAATCGTTTGCAGGTTCGGTCTGCCAAGAACCCTAATCACTGATAACGGGCGGCAGTTCGCGGGAGCAAGATTCGCCGAATTCTGTGAAGATCTAAATATCTCCCACAACTTCACATCAGTAGCCCATCCTCAGGCGAACGGCGAAGCTGAAGTGACCAACAGAACCCTACTGCAAGGATCAAGACAAGGCTTGAAAAGGCGAAGGGAACTTGGGCAGACGAACTTTATCATGTGCTGTGGGCGTATCGAACTATCCAAAGACTGCCCACGGGGAGACCCCCTTTGCTTTAGCCTTCGGAACCGAGGCTGTTATCCCAATTGAGCTTAAACTCCTGTCGGCGCGAGTCGTGGCATTCAACGAACATCACAATTCGCAAGATCTTAAAGCCAACCTCGACTTACTGGAAGAAAAGTGGGAGGTAGCTCAAGTTCGGATGGCAGCTTACAGACAGAAAGTCGCCCGCTATTATAATTCCCGGGTCAAGAATAAAGTCTTTAGAGCAGGAGATCTAGTGCTTCGACGAGCCGCTGTCTCGCAACCTCAGGATCGAGGGAAGCTCACCCCAAGCTGGGAAGGCCCGTATGAGATCAAAGAAGTGGCCGGCCCGAAACTTATTACCTTAAGGAGCTCGGAGGAGCAGACCTCCCGCGACCATGGAGCTCGAAAAACCTACGAATGTATTACCGATAACTTTATTTTAAATAAAAGTTGCATATCTATATGTCTCCTCCCTTGGCGCAAGCCTATATCGACAGGACAGTCAAAACAAACCGTGTCGGAAGCGGGAGGAGAACTTCGTCTCAACAAAGTCGAAGGCCCGGTTCTCTTTAGACCGGACGGGGGGAGAGGCCAAGCAACGCCCATATGTGCCCCCACAGCCCTGTTAGGGACAGGAGGAGAACCTCGCCCTAACTTGAGCAAAATCGAAAGCTCGATTTCCTTTAGACCGGATGGGGGAGAGGCCAAGCAATGCCTATATGTGCCCCCACAGTCCTGTTAGGGACAGGAGGAGAACCTCGCCCTAACTTGAGCAAAGTCGAAGGCCCAGTTCTCTTTAGACCGGACGAGGGGAGAGGCCCTGCAACGCCCATATGTGCCCCCACAGCCCTGTTAGGGACAGGAGGAAAACCTCACCCTAACTTGAGCAAAGTCGAAGGCCCGGTTCTCTTTAGACCGGACGGGGGGAGAGGCCCTGCAATGCCCATATGTGCCCCCACAGCCCTGTTAGGGACAGGAGGAGAACCTCGCCCTAACTTGAGCAAAGTCGAAGACCCGGTTCTCTTTAGACCGGATGGGGGGAGAGGCCCTGCAACGCCCGTATGTGCCCCCACAGCCATGTTAGGAACAGGAGGAGAACCTCGTCCTAACATGAGCAAAGTCGAAGGCCCGGTTACACCAAGACCGGATGGGGGGAAAGGCCCGGCAGCGCCCATATGTGCCCCTACAACCGCGTTAGGGACAGGAGGAGAACCTCGTCCTAACCAGAGCTGAAACCTGTTACGACATAAATAGGGGAAGAACCTCCCACCGACACCAATTAAGGCCTGGTCATTCAAGACCAGATGGGAAAAAGGGGACCTTCCCAGCGGCCCCTTCGCAAGAAGACTTCATCCGGACTCCTACGGGAGCCGGACTTCGCCTCCGACGCCAATTGCAGGTGGACTTCGTCCGGACTCCTACGGGAGCTGGGCTTCATCCCCGACTTTGACTACTGGTAAACTTCATTCGGACTCCTACGGGAGCCGGACTTCGCCCCTGACTTTAATTGCAGGTGGACTTCGCCCGGAACCCTACGGGAGCCGGACTTCATCCCCAACTCTGGTTGCAGGAAGACTCTGCCCGGACTCCTACGGGAGCCGGGCTCCCGCAACCCCACCAAGAGCAGAGGGAAAAATCCCACTCGAAAAAGAAAAAGGGGAAAGGGGAGAGGAGTTAAAAAGAAAAGCGATGGACTACGTCAGCGACGAATGGAAAACAAACAGCATCAAAGATGCAGAGAACCTCGTCTCAGCAGGGATTGGGGTTCTTATCAAGAACCCCAACTTTCTCTCAACGCAAGTCCGAGATAAGACGACTTCCTCAGAGTGACGAGAAGCTCAGACCTCCGAGCTCGAGCCCTGATGGGGGGCACCAAACCCGAGCGGCCCCAGGCAAATCTGCGGCCATGGACGAAAGGACGGGTCGATGCGATGGCAATCGGATACCCCGAACGACGAAGACCGAAAGAAGCTCGACAAGCGACAATTCAACACATGAGTAAAAGAGGTAGCAGAAAATTCTCTTCTCATGTTATTCATTAAATATGCATTATAGAGCCATCAAAGCTGAAGAAGAAGGATAACTGGAAAGGCGAGCCGACGTGACAACAACCAGTAACCTCCGGACGACATCGAAAAAAAAAAAAAAAAAGAAAAAGAGAGAAAGAGAGAGGAGAATACAACAATAACAATGGTAAAGGAAAGAAATTCAGCAGGCAGCAATTCGACGCAAGGTGCGGACGAAGTAACAAAATCTCCTCATTTTTCGATTAACAAGATGAACGTTACAAGACCCGGAGGGCAAGAAAAAGAAAACATTGCTACAAGACTCGAAAGGGATACACCGGAGATCACTTCAAGCTGTCGACTTCTCTTCCTAGTTCCGTCCTTCTCAGCAGTATTTTCCAGTGCGTGTGATAAACCTCTCACCCCCCGCCTCGTTCCGCTCCATCGTCGAAACCCCAACCCTAAGGGGAAAAGGATGGGATAGAATTCAGGGGCAGCAAAGGCAACGGCAGCGGCGACGACGACCTGCTTCAAGAAGAATCGGAGGTACCTCGGAGGCCGCGATGGCGCCGGAGGCATGCGCCACCACCGTGTGCTCCACGACAACCACCGTCCTAGGTACTCCGACAAGGTCGGCATGCGCTACTTCCACCGTCTCCGCAACAAGTTCTACTGCCCCACCGTCGGCGCCGACCGCTTCTAGTCCCTCGGCCCTGACGACGTCAAGAATCCCGCCACAACTTGTGACGACAACTCTGCCCCCTTGACCGGTGTCGCCCCGCTCAGCTACTCCGAAATTCTCAGGCGGAACGCCCTCACCGGTTGTCCCCGTTATTAAACCCCTATTGTTGAAGAAATTCTCCCTCGAGCCCCCTTTAAGGTGACGGGAACCCTCAGCGACAGTTTGACAGCTGGAGAACTCGCAGGCCGCTGTTCTCCTCCTCACACTCTTCCCGGTCCGTGGCATCCTCTTGAGGTTGGCCTCCGGGGCGGGGGCCCCGACGGGAGAACCCCTCGGAGAGACTCGAGAGACTGAAGACAGTGGAGAGCCGGCGGAGATGGAAAAGACTGGTGCGAAGAACGCTCGGAGTCGAAAAGGGGACTGATGGAGTGGCTGAGTGGCTAAGCTCTCAGGCGGAAGAAAGGTGTCAACCCTCAGGCGAAGTGAAGCCCCTGAAGGAAAGGCGGGGCTTAAATAAGCAACGGGGCCTGGCGCAGTTATGGTGGCAGATATCCCCAGGTCAACCAGTGCCCGCCACGTGTCCCACTCACCGCGGCTTAGGGCTGACCGTTCGCGGACCATTATGGCGTGACGCTTAGGATTACGCCCCGGTGGGAGTTCCGAAAGGACTCTTCGGATCGTCCTAATCGGAAAAAGGCTCCAGCACGCGCGCATTAAATACCAAGATTTTCGAGGGCGGTCGTGTGCAGAATTCAAGCGACTTCGGCTGTGAAAATTTTCTGTACTTCCTTCGCTCGAAACTCGAACTCGGAAGTAGGGGACTGGTGTTGGGTGTAAAACCCCCCCAGCCGAAGTTCGTGTCAGGAGTGACCCCTCGGGGATTCTACCGGCGTCCGACCCACAGCAACAGGAAGACTTCGTCCGGACTCCTACGGGAATCGGACTCCACCTCCAACCTCGACAGCAGGAAGACTTCATCCGGACTCCTACGGGAGCCGGACTCCATCTCCAACTTCGACAGCAGGAAGACGTCGTCCGAACTCCTACGGGAGCCGGACTCCATCTCCAACCTCGACAGCAGGAAGACTTCATCCGGACTCCTACGGGAGCCGGACTCCATCTCCAACCTCGACAGCGGGAAGACTTCGTCCGGACTCCTACCGGAGCCGGACTTCATCTCCAACTTCGATTACAGGAAGACTTCGTCCGGACTCCTATGGGAGCTGGACTCCGTCCTCGACTTCAGCAGCAGAAAGACTTCGTTCGGACTCCTACGGGAGCCGGACTCCATCTCCAACCTCGACAGCAGGAAGACTTCGTCCGGACTCCTACGGGAGCCGGACTCCATCTCCAACTTCAGCAGCAGGAAGACTTCGTCCGGACTCCTACGGGAGCCGGACTCCATCTCCAACCTCGATAGCAGGAAGACTTCGTCCGTACTCCTACGGGAGCCGGACTTCATCTCCAACTTCGACTACAGGAAGACTTTGTCCGGGCTCCCACAGGAGCCAAACTTTTGCCCTGAACTCCTGCTGAAGGTCTCATCCGAGATTCCTCGACAAATGATCCCCATCCAGGCTTCTGCGGAAATCAGACTCCAACCGAACTTCGGCCACAACTCTGCTCCACTCCCCACGGCGATCCTACGCGACTCCATCACTCCCTAGCAGGCCGCAGTAACGGCCACAACTCTGCTCCACTCCCCGCGGCGGATCCTATGTGGCTCCATCACTCCCTGGCAGGCCGCAGTAACGGCCACGATTCTGCTCCACTTCCCGCAACGGATCCTGTGCAGTTCCACCACCCCCTGGCGAGTCGCGACAACGGACGTCGCTCCACTCCCTGCAACTGATTACACGTGGCGAGCCATGGTGACAGCCACGACTCCACCCCATTACTCTTCATGATAAATTCCTCCTAGCTCCGTACGGCCCGCGACGAGGCGATCATAAACAGTCGCTATCAATCCTTTGCTCCCCCCGTCTATAAAAGGGAGACCCCAGATACGTTATTCTCCAAGCTCTGATTTTTACCTAGAAACTCTGCTAAAATTTTCGTTCGAGCACTCCATTCTTGTTGAGGCAGAGAACTGACTTGAGCGTCGGAGGGTCTTGCCGGAGCAACCTTACCTCCAGTTTAGACTTCTTTTGCAGGTCCCGACGGCGACCGCGACTCCCTCGACTCCAGCTTCTCCGACGCAGGCGGGTTTTTGCACCAAGTAGAAAGATAATATAAAATAATTCTATTGCATCATCCATGCAATTGGCTTGTAACGTACTATTCTTTCAATCTCCCACTTGCACTAAAGCCAATCACTCCTATACTTCATACCCATGCTATCAAGATAATGATCACACTGCTGCTGTAATAAGGCTTAGTGAACAAATCCACTATATAGTTCTTTGTATCAACTCACTGTATGATCACATCATGAATGAGGTGAAAGCACCTTAGGATGTGCGTGGGTTTCTAGTAAGACCACACCCAACTCAGTGATGAAGTCTTTCATCAGGCAACTTTCCTTAGCAACTTCACTGACAGTAATATACTGAATTAACTACAGTTTGTTATTTTAAACTCTTTCAATTTACTACTTCTCTAGTACTTCCCAAGTACTCAAGAATGCTATTCATAGCTTTCTAATAATCTTCTTCTACATCTGCCTGAAATCTAATGCTCAAGTCAGAAGCCACATCAGGCCTGGTATATGACGTACATAGGTAAGTAAACTCTTTTACACCCATCCATGTTGAACATCTTCAATACGAGATTAATGTACCTAGACTGGGATAAGCCTAGCACCTACATAAATCTATCTCTATAGATCTTTATACCGAGTATATTGGATGCTTCATCCAAGTCATTCATAAAAAACTTCTGTGATAACCAAATCTTGACCGATTGCAACATCGAAATATTTTTCTCAATGAGCCGTATGTCGTCCACATACAGAACTAAGAAGTCAATGGGACTCCCATTTGTCTTCTAGTACATATATGATTTATCCATATTTTTTGATAAAGTCAAATGATTTGACTATCTCATCAAAATGGATGTTTCAATTTCTCAATGTTTGCTTTAATCCATAAATAGATTTTTTGAGCCTACATACTAGATTTGCCCTCCCACTAGGGACAAACTCTCTAACTGGTATGCAGCTATAGCAAGCAACATCCGAATGGACATATCTGTTAGCAGCCTATCAGATTATACTCACAGGTGCATCAACCAAAGTCCATACTTGTTAATATACATGGAGTCCATCTCAAATTTCATGACTTCAAACCATCTGTTAGAGCCTCTCCTAATGACAGCTTCCGAATAGATCACAGGATCATCATTCTCAATGACGTGTGGCTCGTTGTCATTCTCAATAACAAATTCATATCTGAGTAGTACATTACACACTCTGATTGACCTTCGAAGAGAAGGTATGTGTCATGGTTGTGTCCCATAAGTGGGCACATCTGGTCAAAAATCAACTTGTAGACTCTCCACAGGTTGTTGTGGGATAGTTTGTAGGTTTTGAACTTTTTCAAGTTCAATTATCCTCCCACTATCTCCTTTTTTGGATAAACTCTTTCCAAAAAGTGGCATATCTACTGATAAACACCTTTTATTCAGTAGGATGGTAAAATTAGTATCACATACTCTGCTTTGGATAATCTACAAATCAGCACTTATCTGATCTAGCACTGAGCTTATGTGCATCAACTCTTTTTACATAAGCAAGGCAGCCCCATATCTACATATGTCTAAAGCTCGGCCTCTTTCCTTTCCATATCTTATATGGAGTGTTAGTAACAGATTATGATAGTATCTTATTCAAAACATATGCAGTAGTTTCTAGAGCATATCTCCAAAATGAGATTGAAAGGTCTGTGAAGCATATAATAGACCTCGCCATATCTCATATGGGGTATCCACCTCTGGCCAAGTTGTCATCAGCCTTCAAACATCCATATGTACAAGGCCCAACAACTCGCTCGCTCTATACCCATATCCAGTAAATGGGATCTTGGTCATCTTACCCATGAGATAAGATTTACAAATTCCATATGATTTAAAATCATACAAACCAAAGAACTCTTCTTTGTATAACTTGTTTATCTTTAACTCACTAGTATGGCCAAGTTGGCAATACTAGAGATATATAACCATGGTTTGCCGTACCGGGCCGAACCGCCCAGTACGGGGCGTACCAAGCCGGACCGGTCCCTTACCGGTCTGGTTCGGGCCTGTTTTTCGGAAAAGGACCCCGAACTGCACCAAACCGGACGGTTCTGTGCGGTTCGGGCCCATACCGCCTGATTTACCGATCTGGTTCGGGCCTATTTTTCGAAAAAGGACCCCGAACTGCACCGACCCGGACGGTTCAGTGCGGTTCGGGCCCATACCGCCCGAAATCGGGCGGTACGGCTCGATTCTGGATCGATTCGGGGTGAACCGAACCGTACCGCCCATGAAAAAGGGGGGAGGGGGGAAGGTGGCTCAGTTTGATGAGAATCTTGTGTTATTTTCTTGGTATCTGAAATAAAATGAAACCTCAAGCGCATCTCTCTCTCTCTCTCTATCATATCTGTTATACCATCTGTCTTGTAGTATCCGATATGATGTATTATATCATATTATATGTTATTTCATATTATACCAATATTTGGTATGTTGTTTTGTACCAAATTGAAATATATATCGGTATTATAATAGAATGGTGTTAGTATAAGATCCGATACCAAGATTGTAAAGCTTGTACCATGTATTAGTTCATCAGAATCCAACTCGTAAGATGAATTTGATTTGATTTTTCATTACCAAACAGATGGAAATGCCTAGGAAAGCATTCTGAGAACTTGAGAGGAACCTGAAAGAAAATTTTGAACCTCTGATGGCTAGTAATGGAGGTTCCCCGCCCCAACAATTACTAAACATTTACCATTACCCTTCTTCCTGTTTGGTACCATGACTCCTTGCTCATTTAACCCTGTGCATTCGTACCGTTTTAAGTATTCGTTTCCACAACAATTAATCGCAGTTGTAACAGATAGTTTAGAGGCCTCAACAAGATTTTAAAATAAAAATCTCAGTATTATAATCACACAACACTCAGCATTTATGATTAAAAAAGAAGCATGGGCAATATCTAATATTCCAATTAGTAACTCAAAATAACATCATAAAATTGAATAATATTTGGTTGTATCAATATCATAAATCTTGTGATGCTAGTAGTGGTATATATATCTCAGAGTTAATGAAGAAATTTTTATGGTAGAATCATAAAATTGAATAACTTCTAGTTGCATAATGTTGTGATGCTGGAAGCTTAAACTGTTATATGCGATATCATATAGGATCAAAATTGGAACAAGGCTTTTCATAAATAAGTCAAATAGGAGAGAGTTCAGGTGTTTTACCACCTTAATTTTAATCAAGTTAAATGGTTGAGGGCTTTATGATGTGTTCTGAATCTTCCAAACCCATTTTCTTCTGCATGAAACTGATTCGATTGCAACATATGGCTATTGAGAGTCTTTATACCGCAATCTAACTCCAAATTGAACCCAAATATGTCAATAATATGCAATATAATGCCATATTGAAGTTGTATTTATCAATTTTTAATTTCAAAAATCTAAAAAAAAAATTAAAAATCAAAAAAAATATTGTGTACCGGTACCGAACCGGTACGCCCAGGCGTACCGTGTGTCAGTATGGTACGGTATCGATACCGTACCATACCGATCCGGGACCGGCACGCCGTCCGGTACCGGTACAGCGAACCTTGTTAAATATAACATTCACATCTTCTCACTTTCTTTTCTTGTTCTCATCAACATGAAGAACATTATCATTAAGTGATAGAAACATGAGACCATTATCATCAAATCTATAACCATAAAATTTATCAGAAGGAGAGCAACCTTTGCTTTTTACATTAATTTCAAAACCATATTCTAATAATAAAAAAATTAAAATAATATTTTGATAATTTTAGGCATATAATAATAGTCTACTAGTTTCAGAATTTTGTCCAAAAGCAATTCTAACAAAAAAGATTCCTATAGCTTAGGCCTAAATGGACTCTCCACTAGCATCGAATAGCTCGAAATCACCTTTATCTAGCTTTCTTATTCCTTACAGTTCCTGTAATGACTTGCATAAGTGGAAACTACATGCGGTATCTAATACCTAAGAATTTAAAGCTAAAGCACTCAATGATAAAGATCTGTATCATATACAAACCTTTAGTAAATGGAACCTTTGCATTCTGTTACTGCTTCACACTTGCATAATAGTTCTTGTAATTTCTTTTTCAATGCTCAACATTGCTATAATGAAAAATGGTACCTTTGGCGAGGATATTCTTCACCTTGTTCTCCTCAATGATGCTATCCATAAATTGAAAGAAGGAATCAGGAAGTGTTTCCAAAACCAAATCCTAGCTCAACTCACCATCCATGAAAAGAATTTGACTTAATCACAAAATCAAGTCAGTCAAGATACACTAGACAGTCGTACTATCATCTTGCTATAATATCTTATATGCGGCTTTTCCTTCTTTATAGCATCATCCCCGATCGGATCAAGATCAGGAGTATCAAAAACATAGGAGATTTTCTTCTAAATGAGAACTATTCTCAGGTTTCTCAACCAGTCCACATTATTCGGTTCGATCAATTTATTGGCATCAAATATACCATGCAGTGATAGTGAAGATACACATGAATTTATAAGAACAAAACATATGTAGACTACTCATGATGACATGCATAATTAGATGAGGTCTTTTATCTAATCATGTCTCTCACTTATTTGGCGAATTCCATAGCCCTCTAATATGAAAAACGAAAAACCCTATCATCAAATTTTTTAGTGGAGTTGAGATCTCAATTTCTCATAAAAGCCTTATGGATAGCACAACAAACTTCTATAAGTTTAAGGATAGATAACTCTTATCAATTGCATCTCATGCAACTCCCAGCATATCTTTTGCCTCTAAAACACTTGTAACCTTGTGGATAGCACAACAAGCTACAATAGTTTAGTTAAATCGTATCCTTCATTTCTATATGATCACATCTGAATAATACTATCCTTGTGAATAGCATAATAAGACAGTACCATACAAATATGCCATAAGCATCACTATACACTAAGTCAACATCATATCAAGCCCTATAGCAAGCCTTATGGATAGCACAACAAATTCTATTGACTTAGCATGAAGGAAAGTATGGGTAGTATTTTTAACACTTCGCCATTATGACTTAATATAATTTTTATGAAAAACTTTGGTCTCAAGCACATCCATGACATATAAATATATCTGACTACCAGCATAATAGAGCAAATAATGAAAAACGGATGGTTATGGACTTTTCTAATGTAATCCACCTGAGCCACTTGGATGGATTATAGGTCTCAGCCTAGGTGCATCATAGATATAGCTATCATAGATACATTCATACAAATATCCATCATATGGGTGCTTCAAGTCCATAACCATCCATCATGCAAATTTATAACAATTATGGAAAGCATGATAAAGTACTCATGTTATTCTAATTGTGATATCATTCATGCATATATCATTAAAGATGTTTAAATTCATGGGTGCAGGATCTATCTAGAGTTTTTGATTTGGTTTCAACTTTTGACCCAATAATAATTATAAGTTAACCATATGTCACCTTTTTCCAGTGAACCAATTCTTAAACAAACCTTAATCCAATTAAATGTTGGAATTTCTATGTCAGGGTATGTATGTATGTTTCAAAATTTTTCTTTTCTAAACATGACAGCGGAATAGAAGATTAAAACTCCTTTTAATCTATATCATGCATGCATAAAACATAAACTACAAGAATCTACTTCATATGCTGAAATTGAATATATGCTGAAATTGAATATGTGATCGAATCACATACCTATTTCGCAATTTTTTTTTTAAAATCTAGATCTACAAGAGAAGAGGCTCTCTCTTAGCCACGCAAGTGTCCGACCTCTATGGGTATCCACTCAGGATCAGCTTGGACAGTCCTCTTAAAATTGATTTTTCTTCTCGAAGAAAAATCAGTCTGCGAATCTGAATGAAGCCTAGATCGCGATCAACTCTTTGATCCTCTCCTTGATCTTTTTCTTCTCTTCTTCTCTTGCTTTTTCTTCCCTAGATTATGAAGCAACAAGGGACTAGAAGCCAGCAATTAAGTGGAACACCGAAACCCTTTTTGGGCATTGTTGGTGCAAAAATCCGCTTGCGTCGGAGAAGCTGGAGTCGGGGAAGCCGCGGTCGCCGCCGGGACCTGCAAGGGAAGTCTAAACCGGAGGTGGGGTTGCTCCGGCAAGACCCTCCGACGCTCAAGTCAGTTCTCTGCCTCAACAAGAATGGAGTGCTCGAACGGAGAATTTAGCAGAGTTTTGAGATAAGGAAAATGAGCTTAAAGAATAACGTATCTGGGTCCCCCTTTTATAGGAGGAGGCAACGGACTGATGGCGATGTTTGTAACCGCCTGGTAGTGGGCCGCCCATGGTCAGGGGAATTGATTGCGAAAGATAGTGGAGCAGACGCGTGGCCATCACCTCGGCCCGCCACGTGGAATCTGTTATGAGGGGTGGAGCAGCGTCCGTTGTCAGCGGATAGGAGAATCGCATGGTATCCGTCGCAGGAGGTGGAGCAGGTTCGTGGCCGTTACTGTGGCCTGCCAGGGGATAGTGGAGCTGTGCGGAGTCCGCCACAGGAAGTGGAGCAGGGTGGCTATGGTTACTGCGGCCTGTCAGGGAATGATGGTACTGCGCGGAGTCCGCCACAGGAAGTGGAGCAGGGTCGTGGCCGTTTTGAGGGCCTGTCAGGGAGCGTGGATCTGTCGATTGAAGCTCGGCAACGGCCGGAGCCCGATTTCTGTTGAGGTCCGGGAGAGGTCCTCCTGCGGTAGGGGTCGTGAGCGGAGCCCGGCTCCCGTAGGAGTCCGGGCGGAGCTGTTCTGATGTTGGCGGTGGAGCCGGCTCCCGTAGGAGTCCGGGCGGAGCTGCGCTTGCTGTCGGCGGTGGAGCCCGGCTCCCGTAGGAGTCCGGGCAGAGCTGTGCTGCAATCAAAGTTAAGGGTGAAGTCCGGCTCTGGTAGGAGTCCGGATGGAGCTTACCAGCAGTTGATGCTGAGAGCGGAGCCCGGCTCCCGTAGGAGTCCGGGCGGAGCTGTTCTGATGTTGGCGGCGGAGCCCGGCTCCCGTAGGAGTCCGGGCGGAGCTGCACTTGCTGTCGGCGGTGGAGCCCGGCTCCCGTAGGAGTCCGGGCGGAGCTGCACTTGCTGTCGTCGGTGGAGCCCGGCTCCCGTAGGAGTCCGGGCGGAGCTGCACTTGCTGTCGGTGGTGGAGCCCGGCTCCCGTAGGAGTCCGGGCAGAGCTGCACTGCAATCAAAGTTAAGGGTGAAGTCCGGCTCTGGTAGGAGTCCGGATGGAGCTTACCAGCAGTTGATACTGAGAGCGAAGCCCGGGGCCGGAGCTGTTCTGATGTTGGCGGCAGAGCCCGGCTCCCGTAGGAGTCCGGGCGGAGCTGCACTTGCTGTCGGCGGTGGAGCCCGGCTCCCGTAGGAGTCCGGGCGGAGCTGCACTTGCTGTCGTCGGTGGAGCCCGGCTCCCGTAGGAGTCCGGGCGGAGCTGCACTTGCTGTCGTGGTGGAGCCCGGCTCCCGTAGGAGTCCGGCGAGCTGCCCTGTCCGGCTCCGTAGGCCGGGGAGCTGCGCTGATGCCGATTCCGTTGAGGGTTTCGGCTGTGGGTATTTTATACCCAACACTAGTCCCCCTACATCCGAGTTTGAATTTCAAACGAAGGAAGTACACAGAGGTACAGCCGGAACCGTCCCTTCGAATCCTGCGCCCTGCCGCTCCCAGATATTTTGGCATTAAATGAGCGCGTGCCGGAGTCTTTTCGAATTGGGGCGGTACGAGGGGACGCTTCGAAAACCCCGCAGGTACGCTGGCCTAGGTACGGCGCAATTATGACCCTGCCAACCGCCAGCCGCCTTTAGCCGTCTGCCACGGGGAGTGGGACACGCGTCGGATGCGGACTGGCCTGGGGGATTCGCGATCATTATGGCGCCGGATCCCAGGGTCTATTTAAACCCGTTCTCCCCCCTTCAGGCGTCCTACTCCATTTCTGATTTCTTGCTGGCGTCTGTCTTCTCTCCGAGAGCCTGCTCTAGTGAACGCCCTCTCGAGCCGTAGGCGCCTCCCGTTTCTCGCTTCCCAGGTCCTCAGAGCAAGATAGGTTAGTGCCCACCTTCTTCTTACCGCCTAGGGGCTTCTCCTCTTTTCATTTCTTTTGTCTTCTTCTGAGTTGACCTTCGGGTCTCGTTCCCTTCTCGGTTTGCCTTTCTAGGATCCTTTAGGTTCTCCCCCGAAAAATGTCTTCCGACTCTTCTGCCCCCGTCAGCTCTGGGAGTTCTTCTGCTTCGAACCCCTAGGCCCCTGTCTCTGCGGACGAACCCGCGTCCGGGGCAGGGCCTCGCCCGGTTTTCGCACCGGGAGCCATTCCATGTTCGTCGACTCCGGACGAACTCCTCCTGATAAGGGCTCGGTACGGGGTTCCTTCGGAGTACGACCTGGAGCTTCCTGGCCCCTCCGACCGGGCCAGCGCTCCCCCTCCTGGTCGCTTTTGTTTGTACCAGGAGGCATTTCGTGCTGGACTCCGGCTTCCGCTTCCTGTCTTTGTTGCCGCCTTTTTTCGCTTCTTAGACATTTCTCTCGCCTCTGTGGCCCCGAATTCCTTTAGATTTTTGATAGGGTTTCTCTCTCTCTGCCATATAGCCGAGGTCCAGCCATCCCTCTCCTTGTTCAGGCACTTCTACACCTTCAAACGCCATCCTTCAGCGAAGGACTGGTGGTACTTCTCCCCCCAGTTCGGTAAGAAGGGTTGCTGAAGGGCGCCCCTTCTTCGATTCACAACTGGAAGGGGAAATTTCTCTTTGTCTACTGCCCGACCCTAGAACTAGGTCTGCCCCCTTGGGGGTCTCTGAGGGATTCCGTCCGCCGGGCTCCCAGCCTGGGAGAGGACGACCTCCAGGCTGCCCAGAAGCTTCTGAGTTATCCCGCTCCTTCCCTTCCTAACCTTCTGAGGGAGCAGCTTCTTTTCAACATCGGCCTGAGCCCTCAGGATCCAGCAAGTATTTATCTTTTCTTCTCTCTCTCTTTTTTTTTTTTTTTTCGCTCTTTTCTTCCTTTTTCTTTCTCTCTTCTTTTTTCTCTTTTTCTTCTTTTTTTTTTTTTTTTTTTAACTCTGGACTGATCGGTGCCGCTTCTTCTTTCTTCTTTTCTTTTCTTGTTTTTGTTTTTTTTTTTTTTTTTTTAGCAATGGACGCCGAAGCCACGCGGATGCTTGCCAAGGCTATGAGAGCTCAGAAGAGGAAGGGCGCGACGACCTCCGGTTCGGCGAAGAGGGCCAGGGTGGAGGAGACGAGCTTGGCCGCGCCCGTCCAGGCGACCCCGGCCATCGACATTCCTTCGGATGCCGAGCCAGCGGCCCCCCAGGCCTCCTCAAGGAGCCCGCCGACTGGGGTCCCCGTTCCGGGGGTTCACCCCACGGAGGCACCCGCCGCGGGGAGGAGGAAATCGGTGGCCCGCAGGGTGAGCAGCCACCGAGCCGCTGTAGACGAGTCCGTCTGCTCCGAGGGGGGATCGGAGAACCCCTTCAACGACAAGGCTCTGATCAGGCGGCTGCTCGATGGCTGCATTCTGTCCGATGTCGTGGAGAGGATCGACCGCGCCGATCCCGAGCAGCGGGCCTGGGACACTTTGAGGTCCTTTCTTGAGATAAGCGGATGTTTATTTGCATGGTCGCTCGGTCTTTGTTGTAATTCTCTATCCGTCCTTGCAGATCGGGCACCAGCTCTTCGCCTATATCGAGGCGTCGAGCCGCATGAGAAGGGACCTCCTTCAGGCGGAGGAGCGCTGCCAGGACGAGGTTGCTCGTCTTCAAGCGAAGACGGCCGAGGTGGCCGCCCTCCGGGAGGCCCTGGAGAGAGAGAGGCAAGACCGGGAAGAGGAAAGACAAGCCCGGGAGGAGGAGAGACGAAGCTTAGAGGAGTCGGCGAGGAAGGCGGAGGCCGAGGTCGCCCATTTGGCCGAGCAGACTCCGGTTCTGGTTTCGGAGGCCAGGACCCTTGCGGTGGAGGAGTTCAAGGCCTCCGCGGAGATGAGGAAACTGAACGTCCAGTTCGGCCTGGAGGCGTTCACCAAGGGGTTCGAGCTCTGTCGAGAGAGGGTGGCCAGTAGATACCCCGACCTTGATCTCGGCTTTCTGGAGGAGTCTGACGACGAGGCCGGCCCTTCGCCCGCCGCTACCGCAGTCGCACCCCCCGCGCCGAGCTCTCCACCCCCTGCCCCCGAGGTCTGAGACCTCCGATCTTGTATCTTTCTTTTGTCGCCATACTTCCTTTCCGTTTGTCTTCAAAATTAATCAATAAAGTCGAATTTCTTATTGTGGATGGCCTTTCCTTCCCCCTGCTCCTCCTTTTCTGCCTTTCTTCTTGTAATGAGTCGGTCTTTGACGTTTGCATCTTCCGATGGCAGTGCCCTGCCGAAGCACTCCCCTTGCCCCTGGGGGTCCCGCTGAAGTCAACTATCCAACGGCTGAAAAAGGAGGTCCTCCACCTGACGAAGAAGTTGAAGAAGTCGGAGGGCGAGCTCCGCCAGTCGAAAAAATGCTATTCCGAGGCCGCCGCTGAGGCCGCCCACTTCAGGAGTCTCCAAGTGAAGGCAATCATGGACTATAGCCGGAGGAAGGCGAATTTCACAAAGGAGCTCGAGGAATGTACGAAGAGCGCCAGCGACCGAACTTGGGCTCAAGAAGCCAGGATCAGCGCCCTTAAGGTGGAGCTGTCAGCTGCGAAGAGGAGGATCGGCCAGCTGGAAGGGAACTCATCCCGGCTCACAGCGCAGGATGAGCAGAAATGGTCGCAGAAGGTCTCCGACCTCCAGAAGCAGCTTCAAGATGCTGAGATGAGCCACGATGTGCAGCGGGCCAGCTGGCGCCGGCAAGTAGAAGAGTACAAAGGGAGATTCCGTCAAGCGGCGGACGAGGTCGTTCGTCTCCAGAGGCAGTTGGTTACTAGGGCGCAGCTTGCTAACGCCCAAGATACCGAAGAGCTCCTAGCCCTGAGGGGCACTGTCGAGGGGATTTCCGTCTCCTTTGGGGAGAAGACAGCCGAACTTCAGCAAGTGAAAATCCAACTGGCGCTCGAGCGGAAGGCCGTCGCGGATGCGGAGGCGGAGTCTGAAGTTCTGCGGAAGCGGCGTCGAGAAGCGGAGGCAGAGAGCCGACATCTTCGTCAGACGCTCCAGGATACGCTTGCCCACGCGTAGCACCGATATTGTCGTCTGTTGACCCTTTCTCGTCGTTGGGCTTGTTTGGCTTAGATGTCGTCGTGGGAAGGGACTCTCCCCTTCCCTCCGATCTCGTCATGTGGCCAAGTCTCGCCACCATTTTTAACCCTTGCTGGCGAAGTAGCGGATGGAGCCCGGCTTCCTTAGGAGTCCGGGCGAAGTCTTTCTTGGCGGCGGAACCCGGCTCCCGTAGGAGTCCGGTGAAGCTTTCCTTGGCGGCGGAACCCGGCTCCCGTAGGAGTCCGGGCGAAGCTTTCCTGGGCGGCGGAACCCGGCTCCCGTAGGAGTCCGGGCGAAGCTTTCCTGGCGGCGGAACCCGGCTCCCGTAGGAGTCCGGGCGGAGCTTTCCTTGCGGCGGAACCCGGCTCCGTAGGAGTCCGGGCGGAGCTTTCCTTGGCGATGGAACCCGGCTCCCGTAGGAGTCCGGGCGGAGCTTTCCTTGGCGGCGGAACCCGGCTCCCGTAGGAGTCCGGGCGAAGCTTTCCTTGGCGGCGGAACCCGGCTCCCGTAGGAGTCCGGACCTTCCATTTTGCTTGAGCCGGCGCGAGGTTCTCGTTATCAGCCTGGCTTGTGGGGGCGCGTTAGGGCGCTGTAAGGCCTCTCCCCCCTCCGGTCTAAAAGAACCGGGCCTTCAACTTTGCTCATGTCAGGACGAGGTTCTCCTCCTGTTCCTGACATGGCTGTGGGGGCACATTAGGGCGTTGCAAGGCCTCTCCCCCCATCCGATCTAAAAGAACCGGGCCTTTGACTTTGCTCAAGTTAGGGCGAGGTTTTCCTCCTGTCCCTAACAGGGCTGTGGGGGCACATTAGGGCGTTGTAAGGCCTCTCCCCCCATCCGGTCTAAAAGAACCAGGCCTTTGACTTTGCTCAAGTTAGGGCGAGGTTTTCCTCCTGTCCCTAACAGGGCTGTGGGGGCACATTAGGGCGTTGTAAGGCCTCTCCCCCCATCCGGTCTAAAAGAACCGGGCCTTTGACCTTGCTCACGTCAGGACGAGGTCCTCCTCCTGTTCCTGACGTGGCCGTGTTCTTGGAGGGATCATATCCAGTCATAATACATCCACGCTAGGTGGGAGGAACATGTTAGCTAAAAAGAAAAGTAGATTCAAAGCGAAATAATAAGCGATACATTTACAGTATTCCCACTCCTCCTTGAAGCCCTCCGGTGATGGAGTCGATGGTCCCGATGGGCGGCCGGTCCCCGGGCTGCTCCTCCCTTTTCTGCGGTTCAGGCGGCGGGAGGGCTCTTGGCCGGTCTCTTCTATCCTCAGGCCTGCGGCGGATGAATCTGTCAAGTCGACCTCGCCGAATGAGCTCCTCGATCTCGTCCTGGAGCTGGATGCATTCCTCCGTGTCGTGGCCATGGTCGCGGTGGTAGAGGCAGAACTTGTTGGGGTTGCGCTTCCCGGGGTGCGTGCGCATCCTCTCCGGCCTAGGGAGCTGCTCCTTGACCTCCATCAGCACCTGGGCCTTCGAGGCGTTGAGGGGGGCGTAGTTGCAGAATTTCCCTGGCGGGGAACCCCGCCGAAACCTGTTGTCCGGGCTTCTCTGCCTGCGTGCCCGGGGGGAGTATGGGCGCGCTTATGTCCAGGAGGGGATCGGGAGCGAGGCTGGGCTTCCTTTGGCCTCTTCTCAACTGCGGGCTTACCAGAATCTCCCGCCTGACGCTCCCTCGCAGTCTCTTCTCCTTCATTTTGAAGGCCTCTTCCGCTCGGGCGTATCCTTCAGCCCGAGCCAGCAGATCAGCAAAATCCCTGGGGTACTTCTTCTCTAGGGAGTACAGGAGATCATTCTTCTGAAGGCCGCTTTCAGGGCGGCCATGGCAACTGACTGGTCCAAGTTCCGGACCTCCAACGCCGCGATGTTGAAGCGGTTGACGTAGGCCCGTATGGACTCCCCTTCCCTCTGCTTGATGTTGATGAGGGACTCCGAACCTTTCCGGGGACGTCGGCTGCTGACAAAATGGGCCACGAATTGGTGGCTCATTTGATCGAAGGAGAATATGGTACCCGGCTTCAGAGCTGAGTACCAGTTCCTTGCTGCTCCCTTCAAAGTAGACGGAAAAGCCCGGCACAAGATGGCGTCGGGGGCACCGTGAAGCAGCATCATCGTTCGAAAGGCCTCCAGATGATCAACCGGGTCCGACGTCCCGTCGTAGCTTTCGAACTGGGGAAGCTTGAAATTCGGCGGGATCGGTTCCTGCATAATCATTTGGGAGAAGGGAGGGTCAGTGCAAATATCCTCACCATAAGCGGGAGGCGCGTGGCGGAGTTCTTCGATCCGCCGGTTCATCTCCTGGAGCCTCCGATCCAGGAAGTCCTCTCGACTTCGCGTCTCGAGGGTCCTTTGGCAGAATGGGGGCAGGGATCTTCCAGGGGTGGAGTCGTGGTCCAATTGAGGGCTCTCTACCCTCGGATTCGCCTTCCCAGGAAGGACGGGGCGGCTGGCCCAGGTGGCCCGCCCCACCGCCGGGTTCTGGCATTCCGGAGATGCCCCCTCCGGAAGCGCAGACGCCTGTGGCTGCAGCTGCTGCATTGCTTGTACGGCTTCGACGAGGCCTTTGACCTGCTGCGCCAGCAAGTCAAACTGCTCCGCGCCGACCGCCGCCGCCGGAGGGGGAGGAGGAGGCTGAGAAACGGGAGGGGAGGCCGGAGCCTGGGATCTGGCCGCGGAGGCCGTGGACCGCCGGGTGGACGCCTTGCGCGGAGGCATCGAGTGTCGATCTCGCGGGGGAGGATTAGGAGTGGATGAGGAGAGATGGTCGGAGGCGGCTCCGTTGAACACTCCTTTTAGAACAAGGGTGCTGCGAAGGTTCAAGCCCTCCTTCTAGCGCCAATCCTGTTGGTGCAAAAATCCGCTTGCGCCGGAGAAGCTGGAGTCGGGGAAGCCGCGGTCGCCGCCGGGACCTGCAAGGGAAGTCTAAACCGGAGGTGGGGTTGCTCCAGCAAGACCCTCTGACGCTCAAGTCAGTTCTCTGCCTCAACAAGAATGGAGTGCTCGAACGGAGAATTTAGCAGAGTTTTGAGATAAGGAAAATGAGCTTAAAGAATAACGTATCTGGGTCCCCCTTTTATAGGAGGAGGCAACGGACTGATGGCGACGTTTGTAACCGCCTGGTAGTGGGCCGCCATGGTCAGGGGAATTGATTGCGAAAGATAGTGGAGCAGACGCGTGGCCATCACCTCGGCCCGCCACGTGGAATCTGTTATGAGGGGTGGAGCAGCGTCCGTTGTCAGCGGATAGGAGAATCACATGGTATCCGTCGCAGGAGGTGGAGCAGGTTCGTGGCCGTTACTGTGGCCTGCCAGGGGATAGTGGAGCTGTGCGGAGTCCGCCACAGGAAGTGGAGCAGGGTGGCTATGGTTACTGCGGCCTGTCAGGGAATGATGGTACTGCGCGGAGTCCGCCACAGGAAGTGGAGCAGGGTCGTGGCCGTTTTGAGGGCCTGTCAGGGAGCGTGGATCTGTCGATTGAAGCTCGGCAACGGCCGGAGCCCGATTTCTGTTGAGGTCCGGGAGAGGTCCTCCTGGCGGTAGGGGTCGTGAGCGGAGCCCGGCTCCCGTAGGAGTCCGGGCGGAGCTGTTCTGATGTTGGCGGTGGAGCCCGGCTCCCGTAGGAGTCCGGGCGGAGCTGCGCTTGCTGTCGGCGGTGGAGCCCGGCTCCCGTAGGAGTCCGGGCAGAGCTGTGCTGCAATCAAAGTTAAGGGTGAAGTCCGGCTCTGGTAGGAGTCCGGATGGAGCTTACCAGCAGTTGATGCTGAGAGCGGAGCCCGGCTCCCGTAGGAGTCCGGGCGGAGCTGTTCTGATGTTGGCGGCGGAGCCCAGCTCCCGTAGGAGTCCGGGCGGAGCTGCACTTGCTGTCGGCGGTGGAGCCCGGCTCCCGTAGGAGTCCGGGCGGAGCTGCACTTGCTGTCGGTGGTGGAGCCCGGCTCCCGTAGGAGTCCGGGCAGAGCTGCACTGCAATCAAAGTTAAGGGTGAAGTCCGGCTCTGGTAGGAGTCCGGATGGAGCTTACCAGCAGTTGATATTGAGAGCGGAGCCCGGCTCCCGTAGGAGCCCGGGCGGAGCTGTTCTGATGTCGGCAGCGGAGCCCGGCTCCCGTAGGAGTCCGGGCGGAGCTGCACTTGCTGTCGTCGGTGGAGCCCGGCTCCCGTAGGAGTCCGGGCGGAGCTGCACTTGCTGTCGTCGGTGGAGCCCGGCTCCCGTAGGAGTCCGGACGGAGCTGCACTTGCTGTCGGCGGTGGAGCCCGGCTCCTGTAGGAGTCCGGGCAGAGCTGCACTTGCTGTGGCGGTGGAGCCCGGCTCCCGTAGGAGCCCGGGCGGAGCTGCGCTGATGCCGATTCCGTTGAGGGTTTCGGCTGTGGGTATTTTATACCCAACAGGCATGAAGATGGAGGATGTCCAAGATGATGGACGTTGGACCTCCAAGGGAGAAGAGAAGGGAGAAGAAAAAAGGGGCGTGGGGCTCTCCTAAGGGGGAGTGGGGCTGCTGGTTGAAGTGCCTAGGGACCTTAGGGGAGGCCCCATTAAATGGACATAAAGTTTGAATTCTATTCAAAACCAAACAAGCACTTAATACAACTCCTTGCATTAGGAATCCTTATTCTTTTAGTTATTTGACTTCCTTTAGAAAATCAATTAGGCACCAACTATTGGAGCCCTTGCACCCACAAAAACACACCCCACTTTACACCCATGGGATGCCTAAAGCTGGTCCCATATGCTCACCAATTGATGGACACGCTCAACTTGATCAAATCAAGTGGCATCCAATCAAAACTATCAAGAAAATTAATTAAGGATTTGAATCCTTAATTCATTTGATCTAAAACCTCAGACACCCAACAATTGGAGCCCAACGAATCTAATTCACTTAGGTTATTAGCAGATAATTTAGTTTTAATTAATTTTATCAAATAAGAAATTCAAATGTAAGAAAAAAATTGGGTCTAACCATGTGCTAGCAAGATTATCCTGAACTCAATAAGATTTTTCTAAATCCAATTGAGACTTCATAAGCCCAATTGCTTATTCCAAGTCTAATCTCTTTGTTGTGTTACCCCATAGATTCAATTCTATCTGGTAGTGAGATATACAATGATCTTTATTATAGTATCAATGAAACTCTTCTCAATGGATCGAAACAATTTCACTTTAACTCATCAAGGATTGTCGATCTTAAGCAATCCTAGTGAGCTCTCACAATTTACCAGTGACACCTAGCAGTATGTAGTGACAATCCAGTAGAACCGAAAAAGAACCTCAAGGTGTAGTTCACGTATGATTCAGTCCCTCTATCGTAAGTCCCGTCTAGATGGCAAGTCATGGATAAATCGTCAAACCTCATCATCAGTCATATAATAAATTCGATCAACTCAAATTCAATTGTGATCGCTATGAAAACTCTTTTCCATCAATTACACTGCTGTAGCCACAAACTCTCGGACTTAGTCTCTCAAATCTCACAGAACTACTTTCTATCAAGATCAATAGATTCCATCTTGATGCGCACCCTACTCCTACAGCGGACCAACTGTCGCCAACATCCACTACAAGGACTCATTGAGATCATATTTATATGTCAGTCAAACTTAACAACCTCACTGCGAGCAGTCGTACCACCGCAAGTCAAAGGACCATTCACACAACTACAGCATCGAGACAATCACTGACGATCGAGTAGAAATTCAAGTGATCTCTCATATGGTCACGCTCAGTACTAGTTGTTCTCTAACAACTATCCGCACTCATCGCTCAATGTTTCTACACTGTAAACCAGAGACTCATCTACCCTGAAGAAAGTGATCTATGCGTCGGTCTATCTGAATCGATCATCGTCCTCATGATGATACTATGACTGGGAGTATTTAGAAATTAAATACATTCTCCAATTCTCAACACTTTGAGAATATGTATCGAAATGTTAATTCCATTGACGATTCAAGGATATCACACTTGAATGAAAAATAACTTGCCTTTTTATTGATCAAATCAATATATTAATTACAAAATTATGTCCTACCTTTATTACAATGTGTCAGTCATATTGGCTTCTAAGACATATATTTAACAATCTCTCACTTGGACTAAAGCCAATTGGTCACTAATCAAAGTCCCATCCTCTCAAGATGGATTTTCATTTTTGGCTGGCTCAATTGCTTTGTCAGCGGGTCTGCCATGTTGTCCGTGGAGTCTACTCTTCACACCTCGATATATTTTTTTTCGAGGTAGTCACGTATGATATGATATCGCCTTTCGATATGCTTTGATTTTGGATGAGATCTCGACTCCTTAGCATGTGCAATGGCTTCATTGTTATCGCAGTAAAGTGGTATGGCATCCGATGTCATAACCCCAAGTTCCATGATAAATTTCTTGAACCAGAAGCCTTCCTTTGCAGCATCCGAAGTAGCGACATATTCAGCCTCTATAATCGAATCCGCTACGATAGGTTGCTTGGAATTCTTCCAGCTGACTACACCATTGCAAACAAACATATATCCTGACGTAGACTTTCTATCATCAGGATCAGACATGAAGTCTAAATCAGTATCTCCTCGACTCGCAACTCAGAACCTCCTTCAAAGACCAAGAACAAATCCTTAGTTCTTCTCAAGTACTTAAGGATGTTCTTCACAGCTATCCAGTACTTCTCGTCTGACTTCGACTGATACCTACTCGTGACATTCACAACAAGGACAATATCAAGTCGAATACACAACATGGCATACATGAGGCTCCCTATGACCGAGGCATAAAGAATCCTACTCATGCACTGAACTTCCTCAGATGTGGTCGGACATATTGTCTTGAAAAGATTAATACCATGCCTAAGAGGTAAAATTCTCTTTTAGAGTTTTCTATGCTGAACCTCCTCAGCACTTTCTCTATGTATAGCTTTTGTAACAGATCTAGCATCCTTTTAGATCTATCCTTATAAACCTTTATTCCAAGAATATAGGATGCTTCCCCTAGATCTTTCATGGAGAATTCCTTAGACAACCATCTTTTGACCATGGTCAACATAGAAATATTATTCCCAATGAAGAGAATATCATCCACATACAATACGATGAATGTTATTGCGCTCCTACTGATCATTTTGTATATACAAGGTTCCTCTTTATTCTTGATGAAATCAAATGATTTGATCGCATCATCAAAACGATGATTCCAACTCCTGAGAAGCTTGCTTTAATCCGTATATGAATCTTTGCAGCTTACACTGTGATCATCATCACCAGATGTGAAATCCAAAGACTACTCCATATAGATATTTTTCTCAAGATATCCATTTAGGAAAGCAGTTTTCACATCCATCTACCAGATTTCATAATCATAATAAGCTACAATAGCAAGCAGAATGCGGATAGATTTCAGCATGGCTACGGACGAAAAAATTTCTTGATAGTCAATGCCCTCACACTGGCTATAACCTTTTGCCACAAACCTAGCTTTATAGGTTATACCTTACCATCGACATCTATTTTTCTTTTGTAGATCCATTTACACCCAATGGGTACTATACCCTCAGGTGGATCCACTAAGGTTCATACTTGGTTCGAGTGCATCGAGTCATACTTGGTTCGAGTGCATCGAGTCAATTTCTGACTTCATTGCATCAAACTATTTCTCGAAATCGATGTCAGACATCACCTCGTCAAAGGTATTAGGATCATCACCATGACCCTTATCTCCCATAAAGAACATTTTCTTTACTTCCTCTGTAAGCATACCCATGTATCTTTCAGAAGGTCGGAAGACCCTGCTAGATCTACGAGGTGGTAGAGAAACGTCAACTACTGGCTCATGAATAATGGGTTCCTGAGGATCTATAGCTCTTTGCTCTTTAAAGACATTCTCTTCGAGCTCAACTAACCTCCCACTGCCACTATCCTGGATAAACTACTTTTTTAGGAATATGACGTTCCGATTCAATCACATGTGATCTTGTGAAAAGTAATAGTATCCCATTGATTCTTTTGGATACCCTATAAAACGAGATATTACAGATCTATCCTCTAATTTATCAGTCATCTGTCTTTTGACATAGGCCGGACATCCTCAAGTCTTAAAATAATCTAGACTCGATTTCTTACCATGCAATATCTCATACCGTGGTAAGAACGAATTTTGATAGAACCATATTCAACAAGTGAATGGTAGTTAATAAAGCATGTCCCCAAAGATATAAGGGTAGATCAGTGAAGCTCATCATGGACTTGACCATATCTAATAAGATCCTATTCCTCCTTTCGGATACCCCGTTGAGTTGAGGTGTTTCGAGAGAAGTCCATTGAGAGACTATGCCGTTGTCTTTGATATATCTCAAAAATTTTCGATTAAGATATTCACCTCCTCGATCAAATCAAAAAATCTTAATAGATTTGCCTATTTGTTTTTCTACTTCATTTCTGAATTCTTTAAACTTTTTAAAGGGTTCGGACTCGTGTTTCATCAGATACACATCCATATCTAGACAGATCATCGGTAAAGGTAATGAAGTAGCTGTAACCACCTCTGATCTATACATCAAATGGCTCACACATCGGTGTGTACCAGAACAAGTAACTCAGTGGCCCTTTCCCCATGTCTTACCAAAGGTAATTTGACCATTTTTCCTCAAAGACAAGATCCACAAACTGGATACGACTCTGGATGAAGAGAGCGAAAGATTCCATCCTTTTTCAGTTTGTTTATCCTGTCTTCTCCAATATGGCCTAGTATGATGCCACAAGTACTTCTAGTTAATTTCATCTCTGGTTCTCTTTTGACCTACGACACTCACTATTTGCTCATTCAAATTCACATTCAAATCAACATGCAAGTGATATAGACAGTCAATTAAAAGACCTCGTGCAACCAATTTATTTCGTAAATAAATGGAACAAAAGTCTTTATTGAAATTAAATTCAAAACCTTCCTATGCTAGTACAGAGACGAAAATCAAATTCCGACTAGCTATAGGAACAAAATAACAGTCTTTTAAATTTAATCTAAATCCTGACGGTAATCGAAGAGGATAAGTGCCAACGGCTTTTGCAGTAATTTTTGCTCCATTGTCAATCCGAAGGATCATGTCACCTTCTCTCAACCTCCTACTTTCTATTAGATCCTGCATTAAGGTACATATACGAACACTCAAACCAGAATCTAATACCCAACTAGAAGTAGAAGAAACCGTAAAGTTGATTCAATTATGAGCATACCTTTTGAAGGTTTATTACCCTTCTTGATCTTTAAGCTCTCTAAATAGAATGGACAATTCCTCCCCCAGTGACCTTCAGCATCACAGTAGAAATACTTTCCCTTTGCTTCAGCCTTCTTTGGAATATCCTTCTTTGGCTTGCTCTCTTTCTTCTGTTTCTTAGCAGATTTAGTCTTCTTCCAACTAGACTTTCTCTTGAAAGAAGTCCACAGCGAGAACAGTGCCCCTTGAACTCTTCAAGATTCCTTCCATAGTGACCAACATGTTGACCAGTTCGGATATAGTGCAATCAAGTTTGTTCATATGAAAATTTACAATAAATTGACTATATGAACTCATAAGGGATTGAAAAATTAAATCCATTTGCAATTCCTTTTGTATATCAAGTCCGAACCTTCCAAGCTCCTCAATGTCCTTGATCACTATGATACAGTGCTCATGGATTGATTGCCCTTCACGTATCTTCAAATTGAAAAATCTTTTGGACACTTCGAAGCGTGCTGTACAGCTCTGCTCACCATACAACTCTTGTAGGTGAGTTATCATAGCCCTGACAGTGGACATATGCTCATGCTAGCTTTGCAACTCATTTGATATAGAAGCCAGCACATAGCACTTAACCAGCTGTCCTCATGCGTCCATTTTTCATAAGCAGCTCTTTGCTCAGCAGTAGGATGGTTTGGTAACACTATGGGTTCCTGATCGAGTACATGACCTAGTTTTTCAGAAGTCAGGACAATCCTGAGATTTCTTAGCCAGTCTTTATAGTTTGTTCCGATCAAATGATTGGATTCAAAGATGCGAGCTAGAGGGTTTGAGGCTGACATTGTTTAACTGCAAGTAGAGATTCAAGTTAGATTTTTGTACTTTAAAATTATATTTGCTTCTAGGAACTTTAAGATGCAAATAATGACTCCCACTAATTTTTCGGATCTCTCCACTCTCCGGGTGGAAAACGAAAATCCTAACGCAACAAAAGGATTCCTAATGGGTGTTGCGGTCCCACCGATACCATGTACCTCACCTAACAATTATTGATAACATGCACATCGATGCGTGGATAACTCTTTGCCCAGATGCTTCTCTAAGCATGTTGCAGCGACTTTCTCTAAGTCATGTGGGCTCACCTAACAGTTATTAACCACACTCCTTTGTTAAGCCTGATCCACCGTTCACAAGTAGGTGCAAGGCCGTCATTGGGTCCCTCACCTACTAATTATTGGGGCCCAACCCCATCCTTATCCTGAAGCAACTCTTTGCTAATAGAGTGATTGCATGTTTCCGGTGCAACTGAACCACTATAACCAACCGAGAACAATCAACACCAGTAGCACGTCCGCACATCTACAATGGTGGAAGATCTATGGACTTAATATTTGTGGAGAGGTTTAGGTTTAGATCACATCTAATCAATCATTATATGACTGATCTAATTGGCATGGGCTAAACCAAACCACCAAGCAATCTTATTGAAGACCAGATAAGTGGAGATCGGTGGGGGTCTCCCCGTTGCTTTTCTTAAACATCAATAAATTGACCAGATCAACTAACGAAACCAATTAAATAATCACATTTTAATTACTTGTCTTAGACACTAATAGGTCAATGGGTCCAAATAGATTAGCTCAAGCGAATCATGCTCAAGCCATTGAGCCAAATTAGATCCTTAGATTAATCGATTCTACATATAGGATTTAATCGATTTGATCAATAATTGTATGATTATATAACTTAATTGGTCTAACCGTAATCAACACTTGACTCAATTTGATCAATTATTTAATCGAATTAAACCTATAATGTTCAAATCAAAAATCTTAGATGCAATCTAATTACATGATCTAATTTTTAATTTTCTCCATAACCAAAACCCTCATGCACAAACATGAATTTCAGATTCCA
Source organism: Elaeis guineensis (assembly GCF_000442705.2). Classification (NCBI taxonomy): domain Eukaryota; kingdom Viridiplantae; phylum Streptophyta; class Magnoliopsida; order Arecales; family Arecaceae; genus Elaeis; species Elaeis guineensis. The sequence goes on from NC_026003.2 coordinate 57,399,030, forward strand.
AAACTAAATTTCAGATCTAAATTCTTTGCATGAAAGATAAGTTTTAAATCATGAAACTAATTTTCAGATTTAACATACAAACATATATCTCAAATATGTATGTAAAATTCAGATCTAAACAAAAATTTAGATCAATACATGATATCATATATCTCATATACAAATCATGAATCATATTGAGAATAATTGTGATCTAAATATGCAATCTTATATCTCATATATAAATTATGAATTAGGTCAAATAAAATTTTAAGTTTATACATGCATCTACATATCATATAATTATGAACTAAAAACCATTCTAGAACAAAATTCAGATCTATGCATGCTTTCACATATCATCTATATGTTTTACAATTAAACCTAAAATAAATTTCAGATTCAAAATATTCATCTGTACATCTCATGTATCAAAAAAAAAATCAGATTTTAAAATTTTTTTTAAAGACATGTATGTCAATTTTATGCATATGAAATCCGTGACTCTAATACCACTGTTGGAATTTCTATGTCGGAAAATACATGTATGTTTCAAAATTTTTTTTCTCAACATGACAGCGAAATAGAAGATTAAAACTCCTTTTAATCTATATCATGCATGCATAAAACATAAACCACAAGTATCTACTTCATATGCTGAAATTGAATAAGTAATCGAATCACATACTTGTTTCGCAATTTTTTTCTTTAAATCTGAATCTGAAAGAGAAGAGACTCTCTTAGCCGTGCAAGTGTCCAACCTCTACGGATATTCACTCAGAATCAGCCTGGAATAGTCCTCTTAAAATTGATTTTTCTTCTTCAAGAAAAATCAGCCTGCGAATCTGAACGAAGCCTGAGTCGCGATTAACTCTTTGATCCTTTTCTTGATCTTCTTCTCTTGCTTTTTCTTCTTTAGATTATGAAGCAACCAGGGACTAAAAGCCAGCAATCAAGTGGAACGCCCAAACCCTTTTTGGGCATGATGGAGGACGTCCAAGATGATGGATGTTGGACCTCCAAGGGAGAAGAGAGGGGAGAAGAAAACAGGGGCATGGGGCTCTCCTAAGGGGGCTTGGGGCTACTAGATGAAGTGGCGTGAGGCTGCTGGTTGAAGTGCCAGGGACCTTAGGGGAGGCCCGTTTAAATAGGTATAAGATTTGAATCCTATTCAAAACCAAACAAGCACTTAATACAACTCCTACTTGCATTAGGAATCCTTATTCATTTGTTTATTTGACTTTCTTTAGAAAATTAATTAGGCGCCAACTATTGGAGCCCTTGTACCCACAAAAACACACCCCACTTTGCACCCATGGGACACCCAAAGCTGGTCCCACATGCTTACCAATTGATGGACATGCCCAACTTGATCAAATCAAGTGGCGCCCAATCAAAACTATCAAATAAATTAATTAAGGACTTGAACTCTTAATTTATTTGATCCAAAACCTTAGACACCCAACAATTGGAACCCAATGAATCTAATTCATTTAGATTATTAGCAGATAATTTAGTTTGAATTAATCTTATCAATGGATCAAAACAATTTCACTCTAACTCATCAAAGATTGTCGATCCTGAGCAATCCTAGTGAGCTCTCACAATCCACCAGTGACACCTAGCAGTATGTAGTGACAATCCAGTAGAATCAAAAAAGAACCTCAAGATGTAGTTCACGTGTGATTCAGTCCTTTTATCGTGAGTCCCGACTAGATGCAGGTCATTGATAAATTATCAAATCTCATCATCAGTCATATGATAGATTCGATCAGCTCAAGTCCAATTATGATCATTATGAAAATTATTTTCCATCAATCAACTGCTGTGGCCACAAACTCATGGACTGTCTCTCAAATCTCATAGGACCACTCTTTTCTATTAAGGTCGATAGATTCCATCTTGATGCGTACCCTACTCCTACAGTGGACCAACTATTGCCAACATCCACTACAAAGGCTCATTGAAACCATGTTTATGTGTCAGTCAAACTTCAATAGCCTCACTACGAACAATCGTACCATCGCAGATCAAAAGACCATTTACACAACTACAGCATCGAGACAATCACTGACGATCGAGTAGAAATCCAAGTGATCTCTCATATGGTCACGCTCAGTACTAGTTCTCTAACAACGACCCGCACTCGTCGCTCAGTGTTTCTATACTGTAAACCATTGACTCATCTACTCCGAAGAAAGCGATCTGTGCGCCGGTCTATCCAAATCGATCACCGTTCTCACACTTGAATGAAGAATAAATTTGTCCTTTTATTGATCAAATCAATATATTGAGTACAAAATTGTGTCCTAGCTTTATTATAATGTGTCCACCATATTGACTTCTAAGACATACATCTAACAATAGGTTCATAAAGATTCAGTCAATTATGACTCAAGTCCTAATCAAATTAGGTCGATGACAATTAGGTCCACTTAAATCGAACAGAATTTCTAATCTAATTAAAACTATGAATCTACTTTGATCTACAATTATAAACCCTAATCTTATTGGGTCAATAAATTGTAGTCAACATCAAACCCATCAAAAGAACCCTAATCTGTGTTTGAAACATCTTTCTTCCATGATCCAAATTTTCAGCCGCCCACATGCCTAGGTCAGAAACTATGATGGGAGACCTCACCATGATTTACGCCCAATCTATGGCAATCGGCCCTATGTGTTGGGTGTGTACATCACATGCAACAACCCTAGGTCCCGCACATCACATGCATAAGACTACAATTCCATAGAAAAATCAGATCAAAAGATCCTTCCTAAACTTATCACACAAGTGTTAAGGCTATGGAATTTCAAACCAGGGTTTTATCATGGACAGAATAATTTTTATTCTTAACCAAGGATGCAACAAACCAGTAATTAAATACCATGTAAAAATCAAATTTTGACATAACATGAATTAGATCAAATCTATACCACAACAATAACATGATGTTTGATTGAATCAAATAAAGATAGCTCTGCTACCACTATTGGAATTCGGATACGCAGCGAAAATAGATTTTTAAAATTTTTAAACATGAATCACTATTGAAAATACGAGATCCGAACTCCAATCCTAAAATCACCTTGTTGATTTCAATCAAACATAAACATCACAGTAAATGAGTTAGAAAAGATAGTTGATATACCTCGTAGGAAGATCATAATCATCCGCTGATTGGTTTTCTTGAGGCACCCAAGCATGTGCCCTCCAACGACGATCTACACACATCTCAATCTAGGACTCTCCCTAATCTGGATTCACTGAATTTTCTTCTCAAAAAAATCAGCAGCTGCTCCTATCTTTGCATCACCAATTCTTGGTGTTTTTTTCTCTCCGTTCTTCCCTGTCTTGGACATCTAAATTCTCTTGTCCCTTAGCCTCTTTGCTGTCCAACATTTGGACTTTTAGAACCGACGTACAAGCCCTTTGGCGTCAGCCATTTCTTACCCTCAAAACAGATCCAAATCCTAACTCAAATAAGAATCATGAAGGGACTCAAAAACTTGGGCATCAAGATTAGAGGGCTGAAGACCTCGCTTGGCGTGAGGGATGGAGGAGTCCTCTCAGAAGGACTTCTCTGTTGGGCACAGATTTCCTAAAAGGTGTGAAACCTCTCCTTTAGCATGGAGTTTCATCTGGCATCTAACTCTTGGACATCAAGGCTTTCCCATAGAAAACCAAAATGGTATGGACTCTTATATCTTCAGAAGAGATAAGGAGCATCATCTCACGGCGTTAAAAATTCTTCCACATGAAAACCAAAGGGGTGCACACTTAAGATGGCGGGAGGAAGTTAATAGGCACACAACTCTTAGCGCACAAACCTTCTCTGAAACCGCATGGAGTCTCTTGGGAATAAGAGGCGTGTGGAAAAAACGAAGGAATCCTTCTCAAGGTTAAATTCCTCCTTTCTTGGGCGTGGAGAGAATCCAAGGAGACATGGACTCCTTAAATGAATAGATAAGGGGTGCCACTATTTAATACGTGAAACTCCTTTCACGCAAAAAGAGATTAAGGGCATGAGGAATTATGGCGTGGACAACTCCACTTAAAATTCCTCCCTAGTGGCACTAATCCAAAAGGGTGTGGGCTTTATGGCGTAGACTTCTTCCATGCATCCAACTCTTGGATGCCCATCAATCAAGAAGCCATAGACTCCTTTCATGATAAGCCTTTGACCATTCAAAGGTGATTAAGAGTCTAATTTAATTTTGTCTTTGACCATTCAAAGCCCAATGCAACCAAGAACCAAATTGATTAGGGATTAGGGTTTAGACATGTGCTAGTATGCTTGACAAAAACCTGTTGAGGATTTCAACCAAATCTATATTGAATTAGGTTCAACAAGATCTAATCAAAAAGTCCTAGACCAATTTCCTATTGTGTGTGACCCGTTGGATTCCACATTTAGCCAGCAATAGGTTCAGACTCATGTGTATCTAATCCAATTAGATCCAAGACACATTGAACCCAAGTACATCAATTAATTAGAACTTCTTCTAATTAATTGCTGAATTAAACGCTTTAATTCACTGGGACCTATAAGTCAAGATTGACGTCTAGCAACGTGTCATGACTATCCAGAAGATGTGAAATTTGACAAAATATCAAAATAACCCTTTCATGGTGAGTTATCGTACAATTCAATCCCTTGATCACACAACATCTCAGATAGATCATGGGCATGGAATCATGTCAAGCCCAAATATCTATCCATATATATCTCGATCTGATGATGATGACTCGATTGATGAACCAATAGAAACTCTTTCTAATGTTCATCCCAGCTCTGGTCAGAGACTCTCTGAGTCATCATTCTATGAGACCACATAGGATGTTCTCTCCTCTTACAAGGAGTGATCGATTTTTTGTTGACCACTCACAACCTCCATGCACACTTCACCATACCCAGAACATCCCACATATTTCTAAAAATCATGCTAGAATACGAACCAAAGTATGGATTCACGTACACAGGGTACCATCGTGATCTCAAGTTTAAGAATCACTTGCACCATTTCCACTAAAGAACAATCTTTTGACATGCAAATAAGACTCTATCAGATGTTCTCCCTGCGGATCAGTTCAGTGAACTTATTCTCCAATAAGCACCTACATCCTTGTATTAGTGTCATCACACAAGTGATTGTGAGATCAATCACCCTCTCCATCGAGCACACATAGGATATACCAGTTTTACCGGCATCATCGATCTCCTGCTCGATCCTACGACTGAAAACATTTTAGACTAAAGCTATCAAAGTTTTAGGTTTCATTGGCATGATCTCATCATGGCACTAAAATCATTGTCCTAATCTATGAGATTCGTCATAATCATAATTAAATCATAATATGACAGTAAATGATGAAACACAATGCCTCATAAATAAAATAACCAACATCATACACATAAGTAGAATGATAATACAGAATAGTTCCATCGCATGATCCATGCGATAGACTTGTAGGATCTATTCTTTCATAAAAGTGTAACAGCAAAATTATAAAAGTCTCTCCATGGTAACAATGCAATACATAGAACTGCTCAAAAGCAGGCAACAAGCATGTAATTATTCTCTATTGCTATCAAAGTTTATTCATGTCACTAAATGTTGTAAACCAACCCTGCCTTCAAGTAATTAACCAAGCAATGCTACACTACCTAATGCAATGTCAGATGCAACTTTCCAAAAGCTCCCCAACGTTGTGATGTACCAGATAGCCTACCATGAAGCAAGAACAAAGCATTACCAATATTCCCTACAAATGATATCGCTATTCCTTTACCTTTAAGGGCCCATGCTTTGGTGGATAAATATCATGAAAAAGTTGGTCAACTTTCTATTGACCAATTACCCATGTTCTCACACTTTTTTCTCATGGATAGCATTTATCCATAAAATGAAGAAAAATCTTATCCACCTAGGAAGTGACTAAATCATTTTTCTATCAGCCAGTAAAATAGTTATTTAATTTTATTCTTAAGATGCCCCACCCTCATTTTCAATACCTCCATCAATGCCCAATAACTCAGTTGTCCACTTTCTTCAAACCTAAAAAGCATAAAGGGTATTATGAAAAATATAGATAAATTTTAGCAACTTATTCAAGAAAATAGTAATGTAAAAAAATATGGATAACAGATTTCCAAACCACTTTCTGAAATATAAAGAAACATGGATAAATTATTTTTCTGTCTAAATATTGCCTGAAAAATATTTACCTAGACAAATATGGATTTTTTGATAAATTTTTTACCCACAAAAGAACAGACCCAAAAGATGCAAGGAACCTAGATGGTTTTTACCAAATCACCAAACTGACTCAACCTATATATTTGCTAGCTATAAAGACAAATGCTACAAAAAGCAAATACTCCTGATGAACTTGCACAAAGCATTGGAGCTGATCGGTTTAAACTTATAATTACTAGCAAAAACAAATGAAATGCTCTTCTACCCCACCTTGTCTGTATAGGACCATCACCAATACTTGTTCTTTGGAATCTGAGAATATTGTGCATTATTTAAGTACTTCAATGCATGAATTTGGAATTAACATTTATTTACAATGATAAAGTTAAGCAAGATGCAACATAAGATATTATGATTAGAAAGAAGTTCTGAGGCTTGTATTAAGTTATATGTTTGTAATTGATGAAGAATGATGTAAAGCAAATTCCATGTTTAATTTTAATGCAAATCTATGCAAGTAAATGGAGCTACACAAACTGGAAATTACTTCTTTGTCATCATAATTATACAAATGCCAGTTTGTCAACTGAAGCAAAACACTCAGCTTGCAGGGAAAGAATTGAATGCATTCTTGCTACTACCAATGGATATATTCTTCTCTCTCTTAAAAGTACGGGGTGATAGAAGACCTGTCTAGAACAGCTCTTATGATAAGTCAAAAAATCGAAATCAAATAATTTCACTAGTAGTTCTTTCTTTCAAAAGAAAAAACAAAGAATTACCAATGATCATGGGAGGATGGTAGATGGAACCGACATAACTAAACCAATGCCATGTGTTCACTGGTCAATGTCCTTGAGGATAATCAAATCATGTAGAAAGACTTCGCATATAAGTAGCATGATCAAGGTTCATCTTGGCAGTGCATATTGCCTCATACTAGGTTTACCGTACATTACTAGTGCCAAACTAAGACTTGGTACCGGGGGTATACTGTATCAATATGCTGAATCGAACCGTACCGGATGTACTGACAATATATCAGCATAGTACCACAACAAGATCCGGCACCAAGATTGCAAAGCTTGAACATCATCCTTAGGCTATTATAATATCACCTTTCCACAATTAAGAGATTATGTTTTGTCATCCATTAGATGACGGCTTGTTAAAATTGATAAACATAATAATAAAGATAAGTACTAAGTTTAAATTCAAAGTTCCCATCTAATGCCATAAAATCTTCATAATATCTCGTGTTTTCAACGACATTGCTTATGTTTTCTTTCTTATTTCCCTTAAATAATCCATCAACTTGGAAGACAATAATACGACATTTTACAAGACAACTTAGTACCATAAACATGAAGGTTGGTTGATCTTCTAATTGCATTTGAATGTGAATGGAAACCTCTAGCTAGAAGTATCCTATTGTATTATTATGTGCTTATTAAACCTAGAGAAAAGATTATGCATAATAATCCTAGCTATGATAATTTCAGAACTACTGTGGCTGTCATCAAGAACCCTAGTAAAGAGAATCTGCTAACTCAAGCAAAATTGTAAACAGATGGAGTTTACCTTCCTTAGAAGTCCTGGGTTGGAAACACCTTGAAATTGCAGTTCATCCACTGGTGCAGCTTTGCCATGAGCTATACTTTCGATCCTAAATGTATGGATTCCATATAATGATTGCAGACAACCTACAAGCATCAAAAGATAATATTTCAATGGAGAAGTATCTAATAGGAACTACTATATAATGCTAAGCTGCATATATTGAGCTTATTTAATAACCTAAATGTCAGTTAGAACCTAAACTTTCATATGATAATTTAACGAAACAAAATCCTTCGTCTTTCAGAGAACTCAAGGAATCTACGGGGGAAAATTGCAGCATCTTTTACGTCAACACAAAGTAAAGCATACACTATTTCAGTTGATACTTTTTCCTAGGGAAAGAACTACGAAACACAAAGAAACAAATAGCATAAGAAGCAACATAAGGTAATAATCCTTGAAACCCCCATAGCACATTCGAAAGCATGGTTGACCCAGACACGGAAAATCTGAGTTTTGTGTTGTGTCCATACAGGGACATAACATCACACCACCAACTTGGTGAGATACCATGGGCATGGCTTGATCGTAGGATCATGCTTTTATGCACTGAAAACTAAAGCCTTTCTTGCCCAATCAGTTGTCTAGCTAGCTGTCCTAAAAAGATATATGAAAAGCAATTTATCTTCCCTAGCCAACATCAGGACTAAAGAAGGGCGAAGATAAACCCCAGCTCCCATGTCTTGCCCTAGCAGATGAAGGTAAAGAAGGGAAAAAAAAAATGTGCACACAACTCCCATGGTTCATCCTAGATTTTAACTGAAAAAAAGGAAAAAAGGAGAATAATGAAGGAAACAGGAGAGATACATACAGAGAGAGCAAGAGAGAAGGCAAGAGCTGGAAGTAGTGGTTGTTTGAACTAGTGCATCAAGCATTGCCTTAGGTCGCTGACATATGTACTCCATCATGTACCTGAAAATAATTTGAAGTTTCTTCTCCTCTTTTCTTTTTTCTTTCAAGATAATCCCTTTCCTATGACACTAAAGGAGTGTTGGGTATGATTTCAAAGCCAAAATGCCAATTTTGCCCGCCTTGCCTTGTCAAAAACCCACGGTACACACTTTTTAAGTGCATTTCAGTATTCTAAGCAGCACCAGTGGAACTATCCCAAACCACCCGGTTCAAGACATACCGAGCTGTACTAGCAAGTAGCAGCAGAGCGACAATCTAGCCTTCACATTTAGAAAATAGTTGAGGGAAGGGGAGAGGGAGGGGGATGGGGGAGAGGGGGAGGGAGGGACAGAGAGAGGGATGTTATTTCGTTGATGTAAAAAATTAAGTTGGCAACCCGGCAAGGGGGTTGCCGACTTCACTTAATTTCTTCAAAATAAGAAAAGGAGCTTTCATTAGGACACCTATTTTGAATGAAACAAAGTAGAAGGCGGAGCCCTTCCTCCACCACCCCACGTCAGCCGTCTGCCCCACTCCCTTCCTCTCCCTCCATCCTTCTCTCTCTCTTTTCCTTTCTCTTGTTCTCCTCTCCCCCGCCCTTTCTACTATGTCAGTACAAGCCCAACACAGAGCAACACACTAGTGTATTGAATCGTGCCGCTAGGCAACCGATTCTGGCTCTAGTATCAGCACGTGATCCTTGATTTCAAGTGCCAATAATATTTAAGTGTTAAATTTGTTTCGATCTCTATCTTCCCCTTTTTTTAATAGAGTTATTATCTCATTTAATTTACATACATGCATGCATGCATGTATGTATGTATAGTGCATAGGGAAGGAGGGAGAGGAAGAGGGAGGAAGGGTTTGAGCGAGATAGGCAAGCAGGGGGGAGAGAGAGAGGGATGGGATGGTGGAGAGCAAAGGAAGCGAAAGGAGAGGAGAGAGAGCAAAATTGCAGTAGCTGCCAACTTTACTTTAAAAAAATTCAAAACATATAAAAAGGGGTTGAAGCTCCTATTTCATTTCGAAACAGAAGCGCCACACCTGTTCCGGCAATGTGAAAGAGAAAGGGCTTTCGAAGCCCTCTCGGCCCCCTTCCTCCACCTCTCTTACTCAATTTGAAAGCCCTTTCCCTTTTCTTTCTTTCCTTCTCTCTCTACCCCTCCCTCTACCTCTACCTCTCTCTCTCTCTCTCCATTGACCTCTCCCACTCTCTTCCTCCTTCCCTCCCTCTCTCCTCTTTTCCTCTCTCTTCTTATCCCTCTCCCCCTCTCTTACTAGTTTCTTAACCCCAAGGCCAGAATTGTCTAGATCAGCCTCTGGTATGACTCGATGCACCCCAAACTAGGTGCTTCAGGATGATACCATCAATGTTGGATGTATGCATGCACGCAAAGTTTGCTATACCATCTGGTATTAGTTCAATATCCATACGTGGTATGGGGGGCATACCAACACTGGATACACCAAACCAACCTCGTAGCAACACAGTCACAGGTTGGCATCGATAGAGGGCCCGGAACCGAGACGATGAACCTTATATGTATGTGTACATCAATAGATACATGTATGCTTTTTCAATTCTATATCAGTTTCTCAAAATCTAAATTTATCGAGATTATTGTGTTGGATTGTTTAGGATACTTGGACCCTTAGGCCCTCGCACTTGTGTCCCATGTCTAGGTAACACTATGTGAGAGAGATATTGCGGTAAACATCTGAGATGCCAAAATAACTTCCTCTTACAACCTCATCATCTTCAACAAAGTTGACAAAATAGACCACTAAATGCAAAAGAGTGATCCATGAAAACCTTTGCTTTCCATGAAATGAGATGAATAACTGATGTTTTAAATTCTGACATGTGGATTTAGCAAGTTTTTCTAGAGTACTTGGGTCAAGATGATTGACACCAGGGTTCGCCGTACCGGACCGAACCATCCGGTACAAGGCATACCGAGCCGGACCGGTACTTTATCGGTCCGGTTCAGATCTTTTTTTTGAAAAACTCCCCGAACCGCACCGAACCGCTCGGCTCGGTCCAGTTCGTTTCCATACCACCCAAAACCAGACGGCATGGATCGGATCGGTTCGGTCCAGTTCGGCATGAATCGAACCGTGCCGACATGCCCATATGCATAAAGTGGGGAAGGGGGAGGGGGGTGGGGTCGGAGATCTTTTAAATCATTGAGCCTGTTTAAAGTTCTCTGAGAAGTCTCAGAGAACTCCCGAGGACCCGAAGCTTATGGTCTCAACGAAACTGTTGAGACCTTCGAAAAATTAGAAAAAAAGGAAAAAACTCCGTCCAATTGTAGGAGTGGTTCGAGGAGAGGCTGATCTTTGGCCGGAAGTAAGATAATATGTTATTTTCTTAGTAAATATTTTTTTTATTTTTGTTGTTAAAAATAGGATAAGAATGAGAAAGAATGAAAATAAGAGAAAATCATGTTAAAATCTTGTGATTTTGGGATGATTTAATTATATGTGATAGATCTTTGGAAGATCTACACGATGACACCAAAATTATTAATTTTTATAAATTATATATTTTTTAAATATTTTTAAATATTTATTTATTTAAAAATTAAAAAAATTAAATTTTAGGAAAAAAATTAGAGTTTGGGAATCATGTTTAGAAAGATTCAAGTTACTTAAATCTAATTTTAATTTTTTTTCAAATATTTGAAATTAAAAATTATTTTTTTTATTATTTAAAATAAAAAATTTAATTATAAAATAAAAAATATATAAAAATAGTGTTATATTTTAGTTAATTTAAAAATATTATTTAAAACATATAACATATTTATTTTGCATTTATAAGTTTTAAAATAATTATTAAAATTATTTTAAAATTATATATAATTATTTTAATTATCGTTAAACTATCATATTTTGTTGTACTTGCATATATTTATAAGAAAAAAATTTAGAGCATGACGTTCGTTCACTTTAATTAATCAGCTATTTTATAGTATATATTTATTTATATAAAAATTATTAAAAAATTAAAAAAATAAAAAATCAGTGTTAGTTTTGAAATTGAGAATAATGTTTAGAATGATTCAAAACAATTGAAATATTTGAATCTAACTTGAGATTTTTTTGAATTTTTTTTTGTAAATATTTAAATAGTAAAAAATATTATTAAATAAAAAATATATGTAATTAGTGTTATATTACAGATAATTCGAAATAATTAGTATTTTGTTATACCTGCAGAAATGAGTAAGAAGAAAGATCCAGAGCGTGACATCGATTGAGATCATGGCAAGATGCTCTCGGCTCGATATCATTGGAGATGCAAATGGTGCAACACAGAGTTCAAGAGAGGAGGGGTGACTAGGTTGAAGCAGCATCTGGCTGGTGGTTATCCTGATGTGTCCATGTGTCGGAAATGTCCGCAAGAGGTCTGACAATTGATGAAAAAGCACTTTGCTGCTTCGAAAGCAGCGAAGGAAAGGGCAAAGCAGAAAAAAATCGAAGTAGACCGTCGAGCTGCAGAGCCACTTTCTTATCACTCTAAAGATCAAAGGAGACTTCTGATCCAGATGATGAGGAGGCACAGATTGAGGCTGCCATTCAGGCGAGCTTGGCGGATCAATACCAGCAGGAAGAGATGGCCCGGTACAAAGAGCGATTCAGACTATTATACTACGAATCAGGATCTAGATCAGTGACTGGTAGGGGAGAATTCGAGTTAAGGAGGACTACCTCAGTCAGAGAGTCTGGTGGTAGAGGGAGCAGATGCAGCATGTCTTCTTTGTTGGGAGCTTTTGGCAGTAGGAGGAGGTCCTCCAGAGATATTCCAGTAGGAGCCAGCATTCAGGATTTGGATCCACATGCTTTGCCCAGCAAGGATTCAAAACAGCAGAGAATTGACAGTATGCTGAAAAAAGATAAAAAGGATATGTGGCGAGCTATTGGATCATGGTTTTATTTCAGCCATATTCCAGCAAATGCAGCAGCCAATCCTTACTACCAATCTGCTATTTCAGCTATAGAGACTGCCGGCCAGGATGTAGATCCTCCAGGACCTAAGGACATCTATGGTCAGCTTCTTGACAGCAATAAGGAGGATCTGCAGAGATGGATTGCTTCTTACAAAAATAAATGGCCTACATACGGTCTGACAGTGATGTGTGATGGTTGGACAGATCCTACTAGACGGAGCATCATTAATTTTTTGACATACTGTGATAGAAAAATATTTTTTCACAAATCAATCGATGCTTCAGATAAGATGCACGATGCCACATATATCCTTGGTCTGATGGAGGAGGTGATTGATTCAGTGGGTGAGCAGCATATCGTGCAGGTCATCACAGATAACGGACCACAATATAAGGCTGCCGGGGAGTTGCTGATGGAGCAGCGACCGCAGATATACTGGACCCCATGTGCTGCACATTGCCTTGATCTTATATTGATGGATATCGGAAAGATTCGAGGGTGCAGCAGGTAGTGGAGATTGCCCAGACCATTACTAGATTCATCTACAACCACACATGGGTTCTTTCATTGATGCAGACGTATACTGGGGAGAAGATCTTACGATCGGATATCACACGGTTTGCTACAACTACATAGCACTTGATAGTCTTCTTCAGAAAAAAACAACCTTACATCAGATGTTTGTCAGTGCCGAGTGGCAGGAGAGCAGATATGCGAGGGCCGGCACTGATGGAAATCATGTGGAGAACTTGGTGATGAGTCAGTCATTTTGACAGTGGGCTGAGAAGATAGTGAAGGCTATCAAGCCTTTATATGAGGTGCTTCACACCGTGGACAGCGAGAGATCCCCCAGATGGGCTTCTTATATTACATGATGGAGAGGGCAAAGAAACAAATCAGTGAGAATGATCCCAAGCATGCTTAAGAATTCATTAACATTATTGAGCGCCGTTGGGACTATCAGATGGGCAGAGATTTGCATCTAGCTGGTAAGTTTGGATTCAAGAATGTTTTAAAATATTTTTTCGAAGCATGAAAATAAAATTGTGCTTAATCAGTCTTGAAATTTATCTGCAGCTTATTACTTGAATCCGAGATTTCAGTACTATTTCGGGATAGATATGGATAGCGAGCTTCTTACTGCTCTTCGCAATGTCATATATAAGATGGTGCCCGATCCAGAAATTACATCGTTGTGTCTACAAAAGGTATGCTAGTTTAAAACAGATGTAATTATTCAACTGAATTCGATCTGATATATTTATAAATAATAAATATATTTTGTTTCAGATGAAACAATTTAGAGAGGGATCAGACAGTTTTGGAGTCCCATCAGCTGTCGTAAGCAAAAAGCAGATGAATCTAGATAAATTACATATCAATAATGAGCAATGTAGATTGATATGTAATTTTGCTTAATAATATCATCAAATTTGATATGTAATTTTGCTTTTGTAGCTGAATAGTGGATTCATTTTGGAACGTCAGCAGAAAATTTGAGACATATGGCTGTCCGTATTCTTTCTCAGACGGTCTCTGCTAATGGCTGTGAGCGTAATTGGTCCACTTTCATCCTTATCCACAGCAAACAGAGAAATCGTCTGACACAAAAATGCCTCGATGATCTTGTATAAGTTCGCTACAATCTGAGGTTGAGGCTAAAATGTATTCAGGAGGAAGTTCAGTTGAAGTACACTGATCCGACGCTGGATGATTATGTCGACGAGGATGACGATCCGATCATCGGATGGCTTGCAGGTCAGCAGCAGGAGCCAGAGCTTGATGAGTCAAGATCCCTTCCACGACCAACCAGTGCGGTGGCGAGGGAGATCAGGGTGGATCCAGGGCAATGGGCAGAAAAAAATATTCCACATAGGGTTCCAGCTAATCAGCCACAGTCTGAGGAGACACAAGGGACTTATTCATCACATGACTCGCTATCCGATACATCTTCCCAGAGATTCGAGTGACAGATGTATAGACGATCCTCCCGACAGCCAGTAAGAAGACATCCATCCTCCCAATCATAGGAAACTCAGTCATAGAGGGGCACAAGGGGGAAAAAAAGACAGTTGTACGTGCACCACTCTCGAGAGTACAGGAGCTATCTGGTTCAGATACGGACACCAGGAGAGTGATGATGATACTGGTAGTAGTAGCCATGGATCTGATGATCAGGGAGGAACTGGAGGACAGGAGACCACCATTTATGAGACAGCCACAGGGTGATATTCGATTCACCGGTGAGTCTCAGTTTACGCATGTCACACAGGATAGGAATCATGGTGGACGAGTCGGTAGAGACGTGGGGAGCCGATTTCATATAGACGACGGGCTCCTAGAGGTCGTCCAGCACGTGATGTAGCTGCGGACGATCTTGCACGTGGAGTAGGGTTCATGGATGTATCTGGATCATCCTCCATTATGGATCCTATTATCCACAGCCACCTTATGATCCATATGCATATGGTGCATCCGAGGCATCTTCTAGTAGTTACTATCCTATGCAATCTGGAGCATCTTACGGATCAGATTTTACTACTGGCATATTTGGATGGACTCCTCCACAACCGTACCATCATCTCGAGGATACTTCTCAGAGTCAGAATTTTAGCGAGAGGTCTGAGATGTCTTACAATCCAGAGAGGATGCCTTATGGGATGATGAATATTCGAGAGTATGATGCAGCTTGGCTAGAGGGTTGGACTGATGTCCCTTCAGACTATGTTGATGATCCAGACATCTACGAGCGTCACAGACACTCGACAAGAAATTAAATGCAGAGTACATCTTAAGGTTCGTATATCAGTTATTGCGCTTTGTACTTAAATATTTAGATACATTTTAATATATATTTTATATATTTTTTCTTTAGTTTTAAGATAACATAGTTGAAATATAATGTAAATAAATATATGTTTGAAATTTTGGATCAAGAGTCTTTGTACCGCAACCTAACTCCAAATTGAATCCAAATATGTCAATAATATGCAATATAATACCATATTGAGGTTGTATTTATCAATTATTAACTTCAAAAATCCAAAAAAAAATTTGAAAATCAAAAAAAATAGTGTACCAATACCGGACCGGTACGTCTAGGCGTACCGTGTCGGTACAGTATGGTACCGGTACTGTACCACACCGGTCCGGTACCGGCACGCCATCCGGTACCGATACAGCAAACCTTGATTGACACAACTATAAATATGGGATTTGTGCCCAACACATCAGCATAAACATCAAATATGGCTCTAAGGAATCCAAATCATGGTGGAAGATGAGCGAGGGACACCTGGTGGGGGGGGCGCATGGAGGGCAAGGTACTTGGGAGGAGATGGGTCAGTAGTGAGCTACATTGACTAGCCAAGGCTACAGTTAAAAAGCAGAGAAAGGAGTTTTGCAGTGGATCAAAGAGGCAGGAGGCAGAGAGACAATCATAGGAAATAGGCAAAGATCAAAGGTGATGAATAAAAACATAGTAGGGAGTCTCGAGAGATGAAAAAGGAGATTACAGTTTTTTTTGTTAACAAGTGTTAATGGCATGGCTTATGAAGCAGGCCATTAATAGCTGCCACATCATAGATGTAATTAACTGGGGAATGCCGGCCTTGCACAGCAATTGCTTATGAAGTAATGTTTAACAAGGTGCTATGATCCATCAATCAAGATTGTAGTTATTTTGATTAATGCAGTTCACTTAGCTTTTGATTCTTAATACAAGATCTATTATGAGCAGAACACATACATACCCCAAAAAAGGTGTCCGTGTAGATGTAATGAAAAGATATGCCCACACCCACATAAAGCTGTGTCCATGTATCAACATCCAATTTTTCAATCCTTTTAGCTAAGTTCCAGAATCCTAATAGTCTGAGTAAGATGTGTGTCTCTAAACACAACAACATCCGATACTCATATGTGACAGTTTTTGACACCTTTCATAGTGTAAGGAGATCAACACATGTTGAAAGGGATCACACATTCTAAATGAGAAAGTGACACCTTTCCACATCTCTGAAAAAACTAGGCAGAGAGATTCTTAATTATTGGATAAATAGTGTGTATGAATTTATGCCTGAATGTGATGCCAAGAGAACAAGCAGACAAAATGATACAGCTCTATCAAATACCCTAGTAGCCAATCATCAAGCTTCCCTAAGACTACATGGTTATCCATGTGTGTAGTCCACCATGCACAAGAAATGGTGAATCTGTGAAATATTAAAATAAAAAAGAAAATTTCATTAACTTTTTCCAAAACACTTTGTTGTGGACTTGTATGCCTCCAAAGATAGGTTTTGATGGCTTGAGCAATACAAATTCTCAACTTAAACCAGTCATCATCATGATAATTTAGTCTAACTGGACTAGTTTGTGTTATTAAGTTGCAGCTAAAGTAGGCAGTGTTGTATCACCCTTCTCCATACTCTAAAGAATGATAGAAGTAGTTGTCTGAGATACCTCTTAGAACAAAAAATCAACATAAATTAGTGATAGCTCTTCATCAAACATTGGTTTGCTCTTTCACCAAACCTATGATTATGATTACAAGGCCAATCTGGCAGAAAGCATGCCCACAATAATCAACACAATATGCCTCAAAGCAACATGGAAATTGGAATATAAGAATGTAGGCGTTACTATCATCATTAACCAGCCCAAACTATTCACTCAAATGCATGCTTATCACATTAAAAAGGTAGAATATCATAGAAGTTCAGCGAAACTGTAAAGAGCTCATCCGTTTGGTAGGGATATGGGTGTTGAGGAAAACATTTTGAGATTCGGTCCACGATAAACCCAGAATGAGATCCAGGATAACGAACGGATTCCAACAAGCCCAAAAATAGTCCAAACGGAGTCCAGACGAAAGAGATACGTGCGAGAGAAGACCGAAGCAGAAGGTATAGCCCACAAGCCACCAGAAGGGGCCCACGGGCGGTGCAAGCCAGGCCCGGTGGCGGAGCAGGCACACAGGCCAGCGCACGGGCCGACTGCGAATGCGCGGCCCAATGCCAGTGCGTGTGGGCATGCGCGGGCCGGCCCAGCGGACGCACGGGCGCACGGCCCTTGACGGTTTTTTACCATGGTCCACGGTGGACCGATGGTGCATAGGGAGCCACATGGACCAGGCGGTTGTTTCCCCATGCATTTCGCACGGTCCACAATGGACCGACGACATTTCAAGGGTGTTTCTCATGGCTCATGTGTTGTTCTCGTGGATCGGGTGGCGCGCCTACGTGGGAGAGCATGATCGAACGGATGAGAAGTGGGTCGATCAAGATCTAGCGGTTCAGGGAGTTGTTTGGGTATCATTCGGAGTCTAATCTCCGCTCAGGGCTCGGATTCAGGTCTTTAAAAGGCCTGTGGGCGAAACAGAGAGTGTGGCGGCGTGGTTTGGCAGAGACCTAGGTGCAGCAATTGAGAAAGGGAGTTCGACAGCAGCAGCAACAAATCCTAGAGAGGTGCGAGCAAAGAGCAGAAGTAGGAGCTTCAGGCAGACTGTCAAGCAGTAGACAACGGCCACTTTAGGAGGTTCCTAGAGAGCTTTTGTGAGGGAGAGCTTCTTGTTGAGAGAAAGGGATTGATGTACGACGGTTGAGGATGTGATCTTCTCTTGTAAAATTTTTTCTTTTCTCATAATCAAGCTTGCATGCCCCATGGAGGCGAGCCTTTTGGCTGATCCACATATTTGATTGTGCTCTCATTTTATTTTTCTTTCTTCCTGTTGCAACGCGTGGTACCAGATCCTGCACAACAAGTGGTATCAGAGCTAGGTTGTACCAGGATGTAGGTTGTGACGGTGGTGATCAAGATTGAAGACAAAGAAGACAGGCTCAATCAAGATGAAGATCAACAAGTTTGATGGAGAGAGCAATTTCTCCTTATGGCAAGCAAGGGTGAAGGACGTACTCATCCGACAAGAGTTGATCAATGCTCTCTTGTGCAAGGAGAAGCCAACTACCATAGAGATGCAGGATTGGAGGCGGCTCCAGATGCAAACAGTGAGTACGATCTGCTTGTACCTAGCGGATAATGTGGTGATCCATATACTTGACGAGACTTCTCCAATGGTGATGTGATTGAAGCTCGAGTTGTATATGGTGAAGTCCCTCACCAACACTCTTCCTCTAAAAGCAGTTCTACCAACAACGGATGATTGAGGGACAGCGTACAGGAGCATCTCAGCCACTTCCAGAAGATTCTCAACGACCTACCTCCTCAACATTGGCGAGAAGGTTGAGAAGAAGACCAGGGCGTTGGTCTTGCTAGCGTCGCTTCCTCCTTCGTATGAGTCCTTGATGACTGCTCTTCAAGTGAAGAAAAGCATCATCAAGATGGACGAGGTCACCACGGTGATTCTCCAAAATGAGATTTTCAGATGAGAGAACTTAGCTTTGAGCTCAGGCGGCAGCAACTCAACTTTGACGGTTTCTGTAGGAGCAGATGGCGGCAGATGGAGCGATAAGAGATCATAACGAGAGCGGTCTAAATTCAAGATGAGGGACTTGAGGAAAATCAAATGCTACCAGTGCGATGAGTTAGGACATCTAGTCAGAGATTATCCACAACGAAGAGATCGGATTAGGGCTACTGCAGCGACGATCAGTAACGAGTCAGAGGATGATATCTTAGAGATATCTGACAAGATATTTACTTCTTTCCAGCAGTGGATTTTAGATTCTGCATGCACCTATCATGTATGTTGCAGAGAGGAGCTGTTTGACTCCTTGAAGAGTAGTGAGGGCACTGTTCACTTACCGGATGGATCAATCTATACGATCAGGGGCATCGAGATGGTCAACTAGAGGATACATGATGGTGCAGTAAGGAGATTGGGAGAGGTCCGATACATATCCGATTTCAGAAAGAATCTTATCTCACTGAGCAGACTGGATTCGATCGACTACAGGTGAAGTGCTGATGGAGGAATCCTAAAGATTTTACATGATGATAGAGTGATATTGGAGAGAAGAACAGGATGAGAGAATATTACTACCTGATGGAGAGCCTAATGCAAGGTGGAGCTTCAGGAGCCAAAGGAGCCCGGAGCAAGGTGGAGCTCTAGATGGAGGTGGATCAAGCATGAGATGCGAGACTCGGAAGGATGAGAGGCGATATCGCAGGATGAAGTTTCTATTACCACAGGAGGCTACCCCGAGCAGATCTCAGATCAGGAGCACGGCATACGATGGAGATGGGATAGAGCAGCCTGACTCGACTCCTATGTTTGTCTATCCATAATCAACAAACGTTTGCCTCAGGATATTGGGGTAAGAAGATCCAAAAGCTCTCAAAAATAGGAGGCCGAATATCGAGTTGAGATAGAGATTGTTGAGAAAAATACCTCAAAATTCAATCCATAATAAGCCCAAAATGAGGTCCAGGATGACGAACAGTCCAACGAATCCAAAAACAGTCCAAATAAAGTCCAGACGGAAGAGATACGTGCGAGAAAAGGTCGAAGCAAAAGATACGACCCATGAGCCATCGGAGGGGACCCATGGGCGGCGCAAGCCTGCGATGGAGCGGGCCAGGCCCAGCGGCGGAGCAGGCGCACGGGCTAGCGCATGGGCCGACCATGGATGTGCAGCCCAGCACAGGAGCGCGTGGGCGTGCACGGGC
Organism: Elaeis guineensis; assembly: GCF_000442705.2. NCBI lineage: Eukaryota > Viridiplantae > Streptophyta > Magnoliopsida > Arecales > Arecaceae > Elaeis > Elaeis guineensis. Next base: position 57,419,304 of record NC_026003.2, read on the forward strand.
CGGTCCCACGGACGCGTGAGCACGCAGCTCGTGACGATTTTTTACCGCAGTCCATGGTGGACCGACGGTGCATGGGGAGCCACGTCAACCAGGTGACCATTTCCCAATGCGTTTCACGCAGTCCACGATGGACCGACAGCATTTTGGGGGTGTTTCTCACAACTCATGCATTGTTCTCATGGATCGGGTGGCACGCCTATTCGAGAGAGTGCGATCGGACAGACGAGAAGTGTGCCGTCAAGATCTAGTGGTTCAGGGAGTTGTTTGGATGTCATTTGGAGTCTAATCTCCGATCAGGACCCAGATTCAGGTCTTTAAAAGGCCTGTGGGCGAAATAAAGAGTATGGCAGCGTGATTTGATAGAGACTTGGGTGCAGTAGCTGAGAGTTCCAGCAGTAGCAACAGACCAGCAGAGAGCAAAAACAGGGGCCTCAGACAGACTATCAGGCAGTGGACAGCGGTCACTTCAGAGGATTCTTAGAGAGAGCTTTTTTGAAGGAGAGCTTCTTGTTGAGAGAGACATTGGCGTACGCGGGTTAAGGGTGTGATCTTCTCTTATAAATTTTTTTCTTTTCTCATAGTAAAGCTTGCATGCCTCGTGGAGGCAAACCTTTTGGCTGATCCATGTATTTGATTGTGTTCTTATTTTATTTCTTCTTTCTTCCTACTGCAACGCGTGCTACCAGATCCTGCACAATAATAGGATTTAGGTGAGACAAATTGCTAACCTACAATACATGTAGGAGCTAGGCATAGGCTACTTTAATTGATCTGCGATGTTGTTTCTTACAAGAAGTGTTTTTAACATTTAAAAGATGTGTCTTGTCAATAAAATATTCATTATGCTGAAAAAGGTCCATGGATTTTAACTTACAACTATATGGACCTTGAAAGTTGTGGTTGTGACTGAATTCGAAAATTAAAAGGAAATGAAAAAGTTTCTTAAATTGAAAGTATCATATATCATTTACTCACATCATATTGCCTCAATTTTGTTTAAAGATCACATAATATCATCTTACTCTGGACTCATGCTTTATCATTACATGGACACAGTCTCACGACAGAGAACAACATCATTACTTTCTGATCAGCTTGTTAAGCAAAGGAGATGGTTAATCATGACCATTAAATATATCATTCTTGATCAATCATTAGATCAGACACTAATGAAACCAATAGAAGAACAGTGCATAATTCATAATAGCTTGCAGTCATAGATTGTCACTACATTATATTTCCAACTTTTCAACCTCTTTCTAGATCATCAGAGATCATGATCCCCACTTCAGATTTGCAAGAGGCTATATAGGGGGCTCTTCTATAACAAGCTCTTAATAAGCAAAATCAGTGCCAATAAACTCAAGATATGTCAAAGTCTTCAATATAAGCTTCTTTGACCAATTAAATATTAAATTTAGCAGTTCAATGTTTACTGGGTCCTTAGCAAAATCATGTTTTTACTAAGAAATCTTAAATTCATGACGGAATACTTTTTTTTATCCAAGGTTTTCAGAACCGATACCGGCGGCCATATCGACCGACCAATGATACGGTACAGTTCCATACCGTACCGGACCAACGTGAACCGACGAAGGCAAAGGACCCGAACCGGCGAAGAAAGAGAGAGAGGAAGAAAGATAAAGAGGGAGGGAAAGGAGTCAGAGGGGCTATTGGAAGGCCTCCAACTGGCCGCCGAATGGCGCAGTCCACGTGCACGGCGCCGCAGGCATGAAACGGGGACGACGCTCCTATTTCATGGCTATTATTTTAAAAAAGGACAAAATAGTTGAAGCCGGCTCACTGTTGCCTTTTTTAAAAAAAATTCCAAAGTGAAACCGACAAAATGGCAATCCGATTACCGACTTCACTATTCACCTTCATTTTTAAAAAAGGACGATGAACAGGGGTTGTCGCCCCCATTTTGTAGCTGCGGCTCCACGCGCCCATTTCCACCATCCGATGGCCACGGTGGCTACCCGACAAACACCGACGGCCCTTCCACCGGCCTCCAGTACGTCGCTCCCCCCTCTGAACTCTCTCTCTTTCTCGCTCTTGTAAAAATCCTATTGGACGATAACCAAGCGCGGAAGCTCTCCGACGGCCACAGCGGCCCACCGCCGGCCTTCGGTGGCTGGGGTTTCCCTCCTCTCTTTTTCTCTTTCTCACCTTCCCTCTCTTTCCCTCCCCCTACTCCGGTATACTGATTTCGCCGGCCGAACCGTGCCGGTTCCCCGCCTGTCCGATGCGGTATGGGATGTACCAGCCAGTTCGATACGATACAGAAAATCCTGCTTTTATCATATTTAATAGATGACACCATTTAAATAGACTTTAACTAATGTCTTCACCATTTCAAGCTCATTAGTCCAACACCAAAGTGACAGATATCAACTCCTAGTAAATGGATTTGAAAATACCATGAATACAATTCTTAGATCAAATCTAGAGAAAATGAAAAAAGTAAAAAAAAAAGTTTTCCTTTGTTGATACATGTTATCCGACCTCATCATCTGAATACATAGCAACAGATTATTATCTGAATCAAATATTCTTTCAGGTCACATCGGTAGTTTACCGATTTGTTCCTTCAGTATAACACCCGAATCGGCCAACCCATACTGCTCTTAAAAAGTATAATGTTCATCTCAGCTTGTGGCCAATCTACGGTAATTTACTTCGATATTCAACCGACATGGTTATTAATACTAAAGAAGATGTGATACTCAGTTTCGTCGTTCACCGATTTCAGCTGTGTCATGTTGGCTTATTACCAATGTGCCTCAAAGGTGCAAACAGTTATTTGGTAGCTATTATCCAACTTGGCATTAGCTGTCTTCCAACTACACTTCAATTCATCACCACATAGGCAACCGTCTCATGATCTTTACACAGTTGGCCATTCTATTATAACAAACTAATGGCTTAACAAACTCATAACGGCCTAACAAACTCGTAACGGCCTAACAAACTCTTCTTAAGATCTAAGCAAGCTCTCTCTATATAAAGAGTAGCAAGATACTCTCTAAGTGAAAACTCACAGAGCCCAGACTCTGCTAAATTTTTCCTATTGAAGGGAATTAGAATTCTTTCCACCTCAAACTCTTACTTCTTGCTTTCTACTTTTCATTTTTCACTACCTGTTCTCAAGGCCCCGACTGACTTAAGTATCGAAGGATCCTAAACTGGAGGGTACCCCATCGATTTTAGGACTTCTTTTGCAAGTTTACTCGTGGTCTACATCGACCTGATCTTAGTAGCACTCCAGCTTGGTTCAAGACCAACCTCGCTATCTATCCTCCGGAGCCTTGCAGCAACAAATAGGCGCTAGAAAGAGGGTCTTTCTGAAAAATCTTGGTGGAAATGGTGAACAAGAAGGCACCAAATTATCCTTTACCTGCTCCCTCTTCTCTTGGAGATATGCAGGAAAACTACCAATTACTATTGATCTACAACAATTCAATCTTCTAGTCCAGCAGGTCCAAGTTCCTACTGCTGCGGTACAGCAACTTCAACGTACTACTAAGCAGCAGCAAGAAGCAACCCCCCAAGTAGTTCAATCGCACCATTCTCAACAACCGACTCCTCAAGATCCTTGCCATGATCATGCTCTTGATCTCATTGATCAGTCCTGGGAGGCAGAATCATCCACTCCAAATAAGAAGCTGAACGTTAAAGGTCTCAAACAAAAAATCCAAGATCTTGAGAAAAAATTAATGAAAATACATATTGGAAATCATTCTCAAGGTGGAAAGGATTTCAGCCTACAATCCCCTTTTTCTTAATAATTTCTTGATGAACTAGTTCCTCTCCAGTTCAAGATGCCTGCTATAGAATCATTCGATAGCTCCACTGATCCCTTAGATCATCTTGAAGGTTTCAAGGCCATTATAAGGCTGCAAGGGGCGTCTGATGCCCTACTCTGCATCACTTTCCCAATTACACTCAAAAAGTCTATAAGAAATTGATTTTCCGACCTCCAACCAGGATCTATTGTAGCATTCAAACAGTTGGCCAAATTGTTTGTCACCTATTTTTGTAATAGTTGAGTTTACCTAAACAATAATAACAGTCTCTTTACTGTCAAGCAGCAGGAAGATGAATCTCTCTGAGAATATGCGACACGCTTCAATGCCACCCCACTGAAAGTGAAATTTCAACGAGTCCATTGCGATGGTAGTTTTGAAGTAAGGACTCAGAAGTAACCATCTGATTTTTTCTCTTAATACTGAGCAAATGTTGATCCAAGTTCGGAAGTATGTTTAAGTTGAAGAAGAAGAAAACATACTTCATCAGGCGAAGAAAGATGGAAATAGAAAAAACCGATCCTGAGAAAAAGACCGCAAAAATCAGCAGAACAAATCTGATCGACCTCGAAAAAATTCAAGGTTCGAAAGTCCACCTCGGCGATTTGATTCTTATACTTCATTATCTACCCCTTGAGCTTAGATATTAATGGAGATCGAGGATCAGGGGTATGTCCGCCGACCTAATCCTATAAAGGCTCCACCAGCAAAAAGAGATAAAAAAAATACTACCATTACCATTGGAACCATGGCCATGACATTGAGTGATGACAGCTAAAGAATGAAATCGAGGCTCTAATCCGCCGAGCTCACCTCAGCAAATATGTTCCAGATCGTACGAATCAAACTACCGACTAGCGACAAAAGCCCGATAATGAAAATGATCTTAATAAACCTACTACTGGAGTCATCAATATGATCTCAGACCTTGATAAAACTAAGGTAGCCGAAGTGACTGAAAGCCTTCCAAAGCAGCAGCACACAAACAATGTAATTGCATTTTCTAATGATGATGTCAAAGGAGTTCAAACTCTTCATAATGATGTTGTTGTCATCTCTATGACAATAGCAAAATACGATGCAAAAAAAATATTGGTTGATAATGGAAGCTCCACTGATGTATCGTTCTATGATGCATTCCAAAAAATGAATGCGACAGATCAGCTAAAACAGGTCGGCATCCCTCTAATCGGCTTCTCTAAAAATTCTGTAGCTGTGGAAGGGGAGTTCACTTTGCCGGTCACCGCAGGAGTAAAACCTCATCAATCAACTATTAAACTCACTTTCTTGGTTGTTAAAGTACCATCAGACTACAATGCTATTCTTGATCGACCTGGGCTCAACACCCTTAAAACTATAGTCTCCATTTATCACTTGTTAGTCCGATTCCCAACTAAATATGGAGTTGGAGAAATGCGGAGAGATCAGATACTTGCTAAATAGTGCTTTCTGATAGCTATAAAAATGAAGAGATCGGTAAAAGCTTTGCCAATTGAAATACCTGATCACGAAAGTAAATTTGATGTCGGCAAAAATCGAGAACCGACCGAAAAACTTATTATTGTTTCTTTGAATGATGATCCAGAAAAAATAGTTCAGATTGTGTCTTTATTGGAGCCTGATCTGAAGGAGAAATTGATATCTTTTCTTCAGACAAATGTCGATGTTTTTGCTTGGTCAGCCTCTGACATGCCTGAATTTCAACAAATGTTATTATACACAAGCTCAATGTTGATCCAAAGCATAAACCAGCGCAGCAAAAGAAAAAAGTTTTGCTTCAAAAAGATAAAAAGCAATAGATGAGGTTGAGAAACTCCTAAAGGCTAAATTTATCAGAGAAACACAATACCCAAAATGGATTGCAAATGTCGTTATGGTTAAAAAAGCCAACTAAATATTTAGGATCTGTATTGATTATACCGATCTCAACAAAGCTCGCCTGAAAGATAACTTTCTTCTCTCAAAGATTGATCAGTTTGTTGATGCTACTTCAGGACACAAATTACTAAGCTTTATGGATACTTTTTTCAGCTATAATCAGATCAGAATGGCACCTAAAGATGAAGAAAATACGGCCTTCGTCACTGAAAGAGGTTTGTATTGTTATAAAATGATGTCTTTTAGTCTTAAAAATGCCGGTGCCACATATCCACGCTTGATGAATAAGATCTTCAAGCAACAAACTGATTATAATATGGAGGTCTACGTTGATGATATGTTGGTGAAAAGCACTAAATCAAATCAACATATTGCCGATATGGAGGGAGCCTTTGGTGAACTCCAAAAATATCAGATGAAGCTTAACCCCAACAATTGTGCTTTCGGAGTAACTTTGAAAAAAATTTTGAATTTTTTTGTAACTCAAGGAGAATTGAAGCCAATCCCAAAAAAATTCAAGCTCTACTCGATATGAAACATCTGAACTCCTCCAAAGAAGTTCAGCAGCTGACTGGACGAGTAGCATCACTCAACCCAAGGTTTGCTGAACCGATACCGTCGACCGTATCGGCCGATTGATGGTACGGTTTGGTATAGTTTCATACCATGCCGAACCGAGGCAAATCGATGAAAAAATAGGAGCCAAGCCAAAAGAAAAAAAGAGAAAGAGAAATAGAAAGAGGGAGGAAGAAAGAACAGGAGGGAGGGGGAAGGGGCGGGGCCGCCATGGCCGTTCGACGGCGCAGTTCGTACAGGCGGCACCACGGGCGTGAAACAAGGACATCGGCCTCTGTTTTATGAATTTTTTTAAAAAACCCGTGAACAAGTGAAGTGGGCAACTAGTTGTCGACTTCACTAATTTTTTTTTAAAAAAAAATTGTAAAGTCAGCAGCTAGATTGCCGACTTCACGTCTTTAAATCAAAAAGAAAACCCACGGGCCTTATTTTGCTTCGAAGGAGGCAGACCGGTAGAGCCGTGGAGGCCCTCCTCTGGCTCAACCGCCCCCAGGCCCATCGGTGTGGGCTTGCCGGCCACCGAGGGCCTCACGATGGAGGCGGATCCGTCCGATAGGTCGCCCCCCCCGAGCACGCTCTCTCTTTCTCACTCTCTTGAAAGTTCTATCGGACGATACGAGGCTCCGAAGCCCTCTGACGGCCGCAACGAGCCACCGCTGACCTCCGACAGCTCCCACCTCCCTCCTCCTCTCTCTCTTTCTCACTTTCCCTTTCTTTCCCTCTCGGTAGCGCTGGTGTACCAAATTTACCAACCAAACCGTATAGGTTTTCTGTCGGTCTGATACGATATGGGGTGTATCAATCGATTCGGCATGGTACGAAAAATGTTGACTCAACTGATTTATTTCTAGATCAGCTGAAAAATGCCTTCTTTTTTTTAAATTTTGAGATAGATCAAAAACTTTAGTTGATCAGATGAATGCCGAGTTGCCTTCGACGACCTCAAGAAATATCTTGGAACAACTCCATTGCTATCAAAGCCGGTGGAAAGTAAGGAATTATTCATGTATTTATCTGTTTCAGCTAACGTTGTTGTTTGATTTTAGTCCGAAATGATACAGGAATACAAAGACTAATTTATTATACAAGTAAATTGCTTAAAGATGCTGAAACTCGGTATTCTAAAACTGAGAAGATTTATGCTCTCATTATGTTGGCAAGACTCCGACCTTATTTTCAAGCTCATTTTGTGATAATCTTAACCAACCAACTTCTAAAATTGATTTTGCAACAACTTGATATTTCAAGTCAGATGACCAAGTGGGCCATTGAATTCAGTGAATTTGATATTCATTATCAACCTCGATCTTCATTGAAAACTCAAGTGCTAGCTGATTTTATTGTCGAATGCTCTATTCCTGATGAAGAACTAATCTTAAAAGGCTTGGAAAATGTCAATACAAACTCTTATTGGATATTGCATGTCGATGGAGCCTCAAATTCGAAAGAAAGCAGAGCTGGTTTGATTCTGACGAGCCCAAAAGGCGTTGTCACTGAATGCACCTTAAGATTTAAATTTGATACATCAAACAAAGGTGCAGAATATGAGGCACTAACTGTTGAACTTGAGATGGCTAAAGAACTCAATGTTAAAAGACTCAAAATTTTCATAGATTCTCAACTTGTCGTCGGCCAGGTACAAGGTCAATTTGAAGCTAAAGATTCTATAATATCTCAATATTTATATAATGTGAGAGAATTATTAAAAAACTTCGAGGATCTAAAATCATACAAATCCCAAGGTCAGAAAATGCCTGAGCTGACGTCCTATCTCATTTGGCCACGTCAGGATTCTCCGAGCTTAACCAAAGTATTCTCATTGATATTCTTGAAAAGCCCAATATTAAGGCCTTGCCAATTGCCCAAATTGAGCATGAGCTAAGCTAAATAGATCCATTAATGGAATATCTTATCAAAGAAATTTTGCCAAGTGATCTAGCTGAAGCAAGAAAGGTTCAAAGACAGGCCCCATGGTATGTGATTCTAAACAATCAACTATATAAGTTCGATGCTTGAGATCGTCGGAAGCTGATTATGCCCTTCAAGAAGTTCATGAAGAAATTTATGGCAATCACTTAGGAGACAAATCTTTAGCTTATAAAATAATCCGACAAGATTATTATTGGCCTACTATTCTAAAAGATTCTACCGAACTTGTTAATAAGTGTGATCAATGTCAATGGTATGCTTACATTCAACATCAGCCTGCCGCTAAGCTCATTTCTATTACAATGCCATGGCCATTTGCTATATGGAGAATGGATATTCTAGGGTCTTTCTCAATAACCATAAGGCAAAGAAAATTTTTGATTGTGGCTATTGATTATTTCACCAAATAGGTGAAAATTGAACCCCTGGCACAAATCACTAAGAAAAAGATGCAGGATTTTATGTGGAAATCAATTATCTATCGTTACGGTTTGCCTTGAGTCATAATCACTGATAATAGACAGCAATTTGATAATCAAAAGTTCAATGAATTCTATTCTAAGCTCCACATTGATCACAGATTTACTTCAATTGGTCGTCCGCAATCAAATAGAGAAGCCGAAGTTACTAACAGAATTATTCTTAAGGATCTGAAAACAAGACTCACTGAAATTAAAAGACTTTAGGCAGAAGAGCTTTATAATGTTCTCTGGGCATACAAAACTACACCTCAGAGACCAACTGGAGAAACACCTTTTAAACTCACATTTGCATCAAAAGCTGTAATACCAGTTGAGATCGGTCTACCTATGGTCAGAATAGATAATTTTCATGCAAAAAGTAACTCAGATCGATTAAGGAATGATCTTGATCTAATTGATGAAACTCGAGAAAGCCCAGATCCGTATGACAGCTTATAAACAGAAGGTGGTCAAATATTATAATTCTCGGGTGAAGCCCAAATTTTTTTCATAAAAGTGATTTGCTTCACCGATGAGCTAAAGTCTCGAAACCAATGGAGCAAGGGAAACTTGCTCCAAATTGGGAAGGACCTTATCGCTTTACCAAAGTGATCGAGCTTACCGAATTGAAAATTTGGATAGTACAATCATTCCTAGAATATGAAATGCTAAAAATCTCAGAATATACTATCAATAAAATCATTTCAATAAAACATTCAATTTCTGTCCCAATGAAGACAAAATTATGGTTACAAGTTCAATAGAAGAATTCTTCTTCATCCAAACCAGATCGATAAAAATTGATCAAACGAGGATGATGATAAAAAGAAAATTCAGATGTCCAAATGAGGTTGGAAAAAGCCGAAGGTTATGAAAATCTTGATCAAATCAGGACAGATTGACGTAAAACACCCAATCTCCAGATTGGACCTCACCAAACGATGTGAGACACCCGATCTCCGGATTAGACCTCACCAAACGGTGTGAGACATCCAATCTCCGGGTTGCACCTCATAGGATGATAATCTCTAAATTGAACAGCATAATATGATGTGGAACACGATCTCTAGATTGAATGAATTTGATTCGACGAAAAGAGCACTCGAATTTATTAGCTGGTTTTCGCTAATAAGGGTTGTGAAAGGGCAGTGCGGATCACAAACTTGTGAGTGAAAAGTTTCGACCTACCACTCCGAACACAGCTAAAGGTACTTTTGGAAACTTTGCATTAAATTATTAGAGATTAATTTGTCTCCAGTTACTTGATCTAATTCAATTTAGTTTGATGGCAAGATTGCTTATTAAAGTAGTCTCATTCCAGCTTGAAAATGATTAATATTCAATTACTTAACCAAGCTTGGATTACATTAAATCATGGTCACTTGATCGACGTCAAAAAATTAACTAGTCATGAATGGCGTTTTGAAATAGTAAAACCCAGATCGAGTCATTAAAGATCAAATAAAAAGAAAACCATATGAGCATGGAAAAAAGTCATTTCATTAATATAAGAAGAATATTTACAAGTGCCCACGTTAGGCTGATACAGAAGTTCAAAAAAGAAAAAGAAAAAAGTAATTCAGGCCTTAGCCTGAGAATTATCTGCTGGAGGGACTGAGCTGGAATCTTTGTTGACTTCCTCCTTTGGAGTGGCTTTCGTGACGACGACCTCAGCCAAACTGGCTGGAACTTCGATTGGAAGCACTTCAAGGGTAAGAATGGAAGTTGCATAGCAGTAGCCCTAAAAGTCACCTCGGCTACTGCTAAAGCTGCAGCTATCGTAAAACCATAGTCGAAGGCTCCTTCTGGGGTTTCAGTCACTTCATCTTGAAAAGCGTCTGAATTCTTGTAGTCTTCAATGACCCTAGACAGCCGCTCCTTGTCCTTATCAAGCTGTCTCTGATATGAAATAAGAGCTGCATCCTACTTTTCAATTGTTTCCTCAGCCTCCTTCAACTTAGTTTCCAACTTCGAGATTTTTTTTAGTTTGTTTCTGCAACTTCTCATCTTTGTTGTTCATTTGGCATTGATTGTCCACCAGCTATTTATTCTTTTCCTTGATAGACTCCATGTTTTCATGGAGCTGCTTCTTCAACCCCCCTGTCATTTCTCCTTCTTTGGCAGCCTTTTTTTCTGCTGCCTTCTTGGCCTCTTTCTCGGCTGCCTTTTTGGCCTCTTTCTCGGCCTTGAGCTCCTCTTCTAAGGACTACTTATTTTTATAAAACCATGTCACGTGCTCATGGAGCAACTTGAAATACATGGCTGACTGCAAAAAAGAAAGGATATGGTCAGATCGACAAATAGCCGATGTAAAAAGAAAAGGAAGAAAATGAAAACTTGCATCCATTATCCTGTTGAAACCATAATTTATTAACTGCTCCAAAGAGAGTTCCCTCCTCCGAGCATCCAGGTCCTTCTGGGACATCATCTTGTCAAACAGATCTCTGCCCAGCATTGGCATCTCCAGCAATGATGCTTTCGCCAAATCAATCTTCTTCGATGAAGAGGATGGCAGGTTAATGACTGGGATCTAAGACTTCAGACATTGGTCACCCGATCGAGCTGTCTTGACCGATGTGGGAGGAGAAGGTGGCTGCTTGGAGCATGCAGACTCTTTGGGAGGTGGCGGACGAGCCACTTTTCGCAACTTGGCAAGTTGGTTTCACCAATAGAACGGCGGAGATCAGCATAGCATCCATGTCGATCACCATCGTCCTAGGTGATGATCGGGGAGTGGCCGACCTCGGGGGAACAGTAACGGTCTCCTTGTTCTTCTTGGAAGCACGCTAATCAACTTGATCCTACTATCTCTTTTTGGATTCAGCCAGCCTCTATGGGTTGAACTTCATCATTGCTGTTACACCGAAGCAAAGATTATTATAGAAGGAAAATGGTGATAAAAAATAATAAAGCTACAAAGGAAGAGAATTGACATCGAACTAATCCTGAGGAAAAATCTAACTGATGTCGGGGTTAAACAAGGATTGATCGGACATCAGTAAGCTCAATTTGGATACTTTTATATCCAGAAGCTCTACAAAAGCCTCCTTGTCCTCAGGTAATACTTCATTATTTGAGTTCCATTTCGTTTCGGGATTGCTCCATTTATAGTTGAAACCCCATGAAACATCGGAAGAAACAAAGAAAATGCAATTTTTCCAACCATATATGGAAGAAGAAAGGACAGGACCAAATTTACATTTAGGTCGAAGTGAAAAGTACCATCAACTTTTCTCATAAGGGTGTTTCTTTAGGATGAAGAGTGCCCTAAAGAGAGAAATCCTAAGTTATATAGCAGAAAATTTACAACAGATAATGAACATTAAGATCATCCTAATGGCGTTAGGAGTTATTTGAGTTGAATGAAGTCTATAGAAATCTAAGATATTACTGAAAAAAGGATGTAAAGAAAATCGAAAACCAAATCGAAGTGCCTCATTATAAATGCGACACAACCTTCTGGAGATTCAGTTACCCTACCATCCTGACTTGGAGCTATCAGTTGAAATTCTTCAGAAATCAAGTATTTTTCCCTAAGTTCCTGAAGATCGAGGTCGGTCAGGACAGACTGCTCGGTACTCGGCCCGAGATAATCCAAAAGTCCCCTTATAGAAGATTCTTAATCATCCGGACCTAAGGTATGACCTCAGCTGCTGCTCGAGATGAACTTTTCATCTTGAAATCGAGCAGCGGTTGGATTGACCGAGGTATCCGATTGCCCTAACTTGTCTTGTTGCTACTCTCGAAAGACATTTTGAAAGGAAGAAGAATACAAAGACGGAAACAAAAACAAGCGGAAGGAACAGAGCAAAGGGAGGAATTATCCAAAAAAGAAAAGTAAAGATCGAAAAGACCTAAAATCTCAAGTTTTTGAAGCAAGAGTCGAAAGTACCTAAACAAAGAGGTAAGGATTTGAGGAAGCTTTTGAAGAACTTCTTGATCTCTTTCTTCTCTTGCTCCGATGACTGTGGGGGAATTTCTCTCTGACACCAACGATAATAAGGGTTCTAGAAAAAACTCGACAAAATTTCGATGTAGGAAAAAACAGTAAAGTGATTTTTGAATAAAATACAGATCTGTTTATAAAGCTTATCAACGGTTTGATTTGCTTTGGTGCTCCATCAGATCGATACCACTTGTCAGCCATCCAATGATTCTGCAGAAAGCTGTTTCGATGCACCTCTTCCTGATCAAGCCATGTAATCAGGATCCGTGTGATAGCTGAAACAACCACTTACAATGTGACACCTAACACACAAATCTCATCAATTAGCCATCTGAACAATTATGGACTCCCGATTTTCTAAGCGCTCATCATTACTCAATCTGGCAAATCATTTCCAAGAAACGGCATATCACTTCGAATGATTAAAAAATTTTATATTTTCAACCGTCACAATACGAAGCATTTATAATGATGATACAAGTCAGATGAGATCTCTTGAAAAAACTTTCCATGCCCGATGTGAAGAACACTTTGATCTAGAAAGTGGGGGACATATGTTGGTACATGTTATCCGACCTCATCATCTGAACACAGATTATTATCTGAATCAAATATTCTTTCAAGTCACATCGGCAGTTCACCGATATGTTCCTTCAGTATAACACCTGAATCGGCCTAATCCAAAGCTGCTCTTAAAAAGTATAATGTTCATCTCAGCTTGTGGCTGATCTACAGTAATTTACTTCGGTATTCAACCGACATAGTTATCAACACTAAAGAAGATGTGATACTCAATTCAATCATTCACCGATCTCAGCTGTGTCACGTCGACTTATTACCGATGTGCCTCAAAGGTGCAAATGGTTATTCGACAGCTGTTATTCAGCTCGACATTAGCTGTCTTCCAGCCACACTCCAATTCATCACTGCATGGGCAACCACCTCACGATTTTTACACAGCTGACCATTCTGTTATAGCAAACTAACGGCTTAACAAACTCGTAACAGTCTAACAAACTCTTCTTAAGACCTAAACAAGCTCTCTCTATATAAAGGGTGGCAAGGTACTGTCCAGAAGGTAAGTAAAAACTCACAGAGTCTAGACTTTGCTAAATTTCTCCTACTGAAGGGAATTAAAATTTTTTCCACCTCAAACTCTTACTTTTTGCTTTCTACTTTTCTATTTTTCACTACCTTTCTCAAAGCTCCGACTGACTTAAGCATCAGAGGATCCTAAATCGGAGGGTACGCCACTGGTTTCAGAACTTCTTTTGCAGGTTTACTCGTGGTCTACATCAACTTGATCCTTAGCAACACTCCAGCTCAGTTCAAGACCGACCTCGCTATCATCCTCCAGAGCCTTGCAGCAACACCCTTGAATCTGGAATCATAAGATGACTCCTCAAGCCTGGGAATAACAAGATTCTAAAATCCAAAATGCGTAGAAAAGGGGTAGAGGCACCAAAACTAGATTTTTCATAACCTACTTCGAAGTGTCTGCAGGAGGCCTCCTCCCATGTATATAGGCAAATAAATATTTGAATTCTTAGGAACCTATCATTTACCTAAATTATTAATATAAATAAACTGATAAAAAAAATTAAACTGAACTGGTAAGGACTGAAAACTATGAAATAGTCTAAATGAAACCATTTGGTGTTTCTAACACTTCCAAAAGATGCACATTCCCAAGGAACCCAAAAATAATAAATGATAAAATTTAAAGTTGATATAATTGCTTGCATCATGAACCCGTAAAGCTGTTGGAATCAATAAAAAGTAAAATAGAAAATGAAACTTCATCCAATTATATTAAAAGATCACACAAGCTAGTAAACAAAATTCTTCCTTGTCAAATATGAGTCATTTCTTGGATAAAACCTACTCAATTATTTGAGTTCTAACTTTTAAGAGTGAATTTTAGTTATTAAATATTCTTGGAGAAAGCATGCCTAAAACATACATCCTGCAAAACAAGCAACAAAGCATTCCAATACCTCATTTTCTAGACCCTTAAAAAGTTACTAAAGTTTAGTTAATAACTCCACATACTTCCTCAAAATGTCATTTCAAACAAGAAGACACCAGCACATATTCTTGTTTATACAGAAATTTATTAGGTGAGTATTAGTTATTTAGGTTGCGGAAACCATATATGGACTAATACCAACATGGAAACATTTTGGTTTCGACGTAAACCTATTTGGAACTGGGTTCAATTGCAGAATTTAAAACGTAATTAACTTATAGGGCCGAGAAGTTGTATGTCTGGTGCAAATGTAGGCAAGAGAAGGGAGGAGGAAAATGAGGTGATGCATAAGGAGATTTTGTCAAACAAAGAGGAAGGGGAAATACTTCAGATTGAAGCGTGGGTTTTCCAACCATATAGTGCTCTCAGTCATTGTTTAGTTGGCAGATGAGGGACCATGGTCTGGAGAGTAAAGGGGTGGAATGTGTATACATCTGAAAGAAAGATGTAATAAAATAAATTATTTCTTTTTTGAAAAAAAAAAGGGTAGAAACACCTGAAATGAGCCAATTCTACTTTACCATCACCCACTTCTACCATTATTATCATTCTTGTTTCCAAACTATACATCCCTAGTCAACATGCCATGGGAGAAGATATCAAACCATATATTTCATGTCTATCAAAACAAATCCTGGTAATAGTTCTGACTATTGTAGATTCTTATACAGCATCTCGATCCATATAATTTTAGCAATATCACTTCTAACTTTTCAACATGGACCTACAACTTTCTTTCTATACATGCCTCCTTTAGTCTTCATTCAAAATAGTTAAAAACTAGCATATAACCAGTAAGATGAGCAGGGTACCATTTTTTTCTCCTCTTTCCAACTTTATTTGAAATGAAATAAAGCAATGTAATAAATTATAATAAATCAAAGGCTTCAGTAACCAAATTTCTGTGGCACATTACGCAATGAACTTTAATGATAGTATAGTAGAAACTTCCATCATTAATATTGATATTTATGTGGTGAATGGAGAACTCTGCACAAGGTGAGCCTCCATGTAGAAACTCTCGTCATCAATACTAGGCCCATGCAACATGTAAGGTATGATTTATTTCTCCTTTTTCCAGCTATTCTTGAAATGCAATATTACAATGTTAACAAATTATATAGTAAGTAAAGGCTTCAATAGCCAAATTTCTATTGCATATTAAGCCATAAACTTTAGCAATAACCAAGTAGAAACTCCTGTCAGATGTCCACATGCAAAAGGAGAACTTAGCACAAGTTGAGCCACATCAAGTAATGAATTTTAATGATGACAGAGCAGAAACTTCCATCACTGATACTAGCACGCCTGATATTGGCATCCATATGGTGAAAGGAGAACTCTACACAAGAGCTTCTATGCAAAAATTTTCATAATTGGTATCATCATCATTAATACCAACCCCACAATGTCTGGGGTACAAGTTTTTCCCCCTTATCCAACTATTTATAACAATGTGACAAATTATAATAAACGGAAGGCTTTAATAGCTAAATTTATATTACATATTAAGCAATGAGCATTAATGACAACCGAGCAGAAACTCCTATCATTAATATTGGCATTCATATAGCCAGCAAAGAACTCTACACAAGTGGAGCCTCCGCAGAAAAACTTGAGTCATTAATGCCGGCCACCATGAATATTGGCCCGCACGATGCACAAGGTATAGTTTTTTCTCCTTTCTCCAACTATTCTTGAAATGCAATATATAATGAAGCAAATTATAATAAATAGAAGACTTTGATAGCCAAATTTCTATTGCACATTAAGTAATGAGCTTTAATGATTAATGAGCAGAGAGTCCTGTCACGAATATAGGTATGCACATGGCAAATGGAGAACTTTGTACAAGGGCCTTGTGCAAAAACTCCTATCATTGATACTGACATGAAGAATATTGGCCCCATGCAATGTGTGGGGTATGGTTTTTTCCTCCTCTTTTGAACTTATTTTTTTCCAATTATAGCCGAGCACATTAATCCAGCCATCATTAATATCAGTTGCACATTAAGCAATATATTTTAATAGTGATCGAGCATATTAATACCGACATCACTAATACTAGTGTCTATATGGTGCATGGAAAGTTTTATACAAGCTGAGCCTCCATTTTAGATACATATACCAACTTTGTGTTAGGAGATGTGTCCTAAAGCCAATCGTTTGGACGATTGTGCTCTTTGTAATTTGTATAAGAATTATGAATTAATAAAATTTATTGGGCATTTTCATCACAAATTGTGCATCTTCCTTATTTCAACTCTTGTGTTATAATGAAATCCTTAGAACTATAAAGACAATCAATAAAGGAGGATTTATCGAATAGTTCTTAAATATGTTCGCGATCAAATGATACGTTATTAAAGAACGATGATGTTTATCAAGTATAGGTCATTGTGTGCTATATAGATTGATTGTCCTCATAATCAAGGAGTGTGGAGACACTGGTATGGCATACAGATGAGATATAAGAGTACATCGTCACTGAACAGTGACTCACCTACGGAGCGCTCTGCTGTCAAGAGCAGCTCGCGATGAATTGGGCATAAGTATCCCTTTGACCTGAGATCACCACGGTGACTTACAAGCAACTCACTATGCTTTGGTGCTGGACTATCTGTATTTCTAATGCAGCGACAAAAGGCTACTAAGTACAGTCAAGTACCTGCGAAGTCTGTGTGGATCATGATGGAATTAATCACTCCGGATTACAGGAGTAATGTATCACTGTATTTCAATTTAGTAAAATCTTGATCAAAATAGTCCATGTGATGGATTTAAAAGGTTGAAATACAATGTGGATAACTCATCCAGGGTTGACAGTTAAATCCTAGATCGTCTTGAGCATTCAAGGTCAAAAGGATGAATTATGTGGTAACTATATTTCAAGATTCTTGAATATTGCCTTGCAAATATTCGACCTATTCGAACATCGAAAATCATTGCTAGATGTAACTTCGATTAATACAGAAAATAGTTTCTATACTACCAGCTTAGTGTTCAAACCTATGAAGTCACGCACAAAATCAAGCAACATAGAAAAGAATTGACCTAACATCTATATGTTCCATTTGAAAGTATGTGACTTGATTGAACAAAATAGATTAGCTTAATTAAGAATTAAGTTAGAGGTGATACTGGATTAGACAATTGACTATGTCTAGCTAGCACTGGATGTGAGGTGCAGGTTTAATTTCTTTGGATGATAATGATCTGATCAATGATCCAAGAGATGCATGAGAGATTGAATTCAAGTGCTAATTATTTCAGATTAGATATGATTTAATTGAGCTTGATTTAATTGGGTTAAAAATCCAAGTTAGACTTGGATCTGAATCCTAATTAGATTAGGATTGACAGCCTCTCCGAGTTTGGTTCGAATCAGGTTCGAATCGGATTCAAATTGAGTCAAATTTGAGCCAAATAGGATTAGATCCATAAAGTCCCAAAATCCTGGGACTCTCTCTCATAAGAAGCCGACCAAGAGGAAGAGGGGGCATTGGAATTTCCACCCCAACTCTTGTGCGCACGTGAAGAGAAAAGATGGCATCTCTTAGTGGATAAGATAAGTCATAATCTAATTCAAATTTGATTTGAATCAAAGTCTTTATTCTATGCGTCGTTAGATCAGATCTTAGCGTCAACTATTTAAGAAGGGGGGCATTATTCACCGGTGATATGGTTTTCTTTTATGCGTCAAAAAGAAAAAAGGAGAGATCCAACAATTACCATGTGATTGTGAAGGTATTGTGTGACAAAACAAAAGGGAGGCGTCTTTCTTATTGGTGTGATATTTCTTGGTGCTGATTTCTTGGCGTGAAGGATCCCTTCTTGGTGTGAGATCAGATCTCCACTCTCCCCTTCATCCCTTCTAAAGGATTGATGTGAAGAGATTCATCCCTCTTTCCTATAGGGCTTGGCGTGCACGTGAAGTAGAGGGTCTCTGCTTTCAAATCTTGCGAGGCATCTGATTCAAGAAACCCCTAAGGATCTTGATCCCATCTCCACTGCATATCAGGTAATCATAAAGGTTATGAAATTTTTAGAATAGGAATCTTTTCAGATGCACCCTGGCGATCCGATCTGGATCAGATTTTTCCCTTCATTTTGATGACTCATAACATCCCCCTCCAACCACCATCATCACCTCCTTTGACACCAAACCCAGATTTAGCAGCTTCACCTCATGGCCCTACTAACCTTCCAAAATTATAATTAAAAAGAAAAAATCACACTTTTGTAAACTTGTCTTTTCTTTATAAAACTTTCATCATCATTTTTTCAAAGGTATTTTAGTTAGGTTTCAATAAATTCTACCTCAACACTCTCAAATTCTTATGGAAACAAGTTATTCCTCTCTATCAACGTCTTCAAAATAGGTGGTCTCTTGAGTCTCGCAATGACCAGCAACTCTAATTAGAGTCTGCAAAAGATATGTGATAAATTAAAATTGAAGTTAGGTGAAATTTTAATTTTTGACAATTGGACTTCAATTCTGTTGAAAAGAAACTATCGATACTAGTGTTGGGCACATGGCTGCATGCAACGGGAAGCTTGGATACTTGAGATCATGTGAGATGAAGCATTGATGGTTATGATCCCTATTCCATAAATATAGTTCCACTCTTAGCTGGTGCACTCATCTTTTTCACTACTGTTGGGTATAAAATACCCACAGCCAAAATCCTTAGCGGAACCGACTACGAACAGGACAGCTCCGCCCGGACTCCTACGAGAGCCGGGCTCCGCCGCCGACATCGACTGCAGGACAGCTCCGCCCGACTCCTACGGGAGCCGGGCTCCGCCGCCGACATCGACTACAGGACAGCTCCGCCCGGACTCCTACGGAGCCGGGCTCCGCCGCCGACATCGACTACAGGACAGCTCCGCCCGGACTCCTACGGGAGCCGGGCTCCGCCGCCGACATCGACTACAGGACAGCTCCGCCCGGACTCCTACGGAGCCGGGCTCCGCCGCCGACATCGATTACAGGACCGCTCCGCCCGGACTCCTACAGGAGCCGGGCTCCGCCGCCGACATCGATTACAGGACGCTCCGCCCGGACTCCTACGAGAGCCGGGCTCCGCCGCCGACATCGACTACAGGACAGCTCCGCCCGGACTCCTACGAGAGCCGGGCTCCGCCGCCGACATCGACTGCAGGACAGCTCCGCCCGGACTCCTACGAGAGCCGGGCTCCGCCGCAGACATCGACTGCAGGACAGCTCCGTCCGGACTCCTACGAGAGCCGGGCTCCGCCGCCGACATCGACTACAGGACAGCTCGCTCGGACTCCTACGGAAGCCGGGCTCCGTCCTCAGCGTCGACCGCTGGTAAGTCTCGTCCGGACTCCTACGGGAGCCGGACTTCGCCTTTGACTTTAATTGCAGGAAGACTCCGCCCGGACTCCTACAGGAGTCGAGCTTCGTCCTCAGCTCCAACAGCTGCCAGTAGCCTCCGTCCGGACTCCTACAGGAGCCGGACTCTGCCAACAACATCAACTGCAAGCGGACTCTTACGAGAGCTGGACTCCGTCCTCAACTTCGACGGCCACAGACAGACTATGTCCGGACTCCGTCCGGACCCCCACGGGAGCCGGGCTCCACCCACGACCCCAATCGCAAGGGACTCCGCCCGGATCCATACGAGGGCCGAACTCCAATCGCTGCCGAGCTTCAGCCAGCAGACCTGCACTCCCAGGCCACAATCACGGCCACGATCCTGCTCCACTTCCTGCGGCGAACTCCGCACAGCTCCATCACTCCCTGACAGGCCGCAGTAACGGTCGCAACACTGCTCCACTCTCTGCGACGGATCCCGCGCCCACGCGGTTCCATTACTGCCTGACAGGCCACGATAAACGGCCGCGATCCTGCTCCACCTCCTGCAGCAGATATCGCGCGATTCTCCCATCCGCTGGCAAGGCACCGCAGCATCTGCATCCCATTATTTCCCACAGCGGATTCCACGTGGCACGCCCTAGTGATGGCCACGGCTCCACTCCACTACTCTTCGCAGTAGATTCCTCCTGACTAAGGGCGGCCCACTACCTGGCGGTTACAAACGTCGCCATCAATCCGTTACCTCCCCCGCCTATAAAAGGGGACCCAGATACGTTATTCTATAAGCTCATTTCTTATCTCAAAACTCTGCTAAATTCTCCGTTCGAGCACTCCATTCTTGTTGAGGCAGAGAACTGACTTGAGCGTCGGAGGGTCTTGCCGGAGCAACCCCACCTCCGATTTAGACTTCCTTTGCAGGTCCCGCGGCGACCGCGGCTTCCCCGACTCCAGCTTCTCCGGCGCAAGCAGATTTGTGCACCAACAGGATTGGCGCTAGAGGAAGGGCCTGTGCCTTCGCAGTACCCTTGTTCTTAAAGGAGCGCTCAACGGATCCACTTCCGGCCATCTTTTCCGACACCTAATCCTCCTTCCCTCATCTGATGCCTTCTCGCGAGGCCTCTGCACAACTACCTCCGGCTATGATCGCCGATAAGGAGTGGCCGGATGACTGATCTCTGCCGGATTCCGTCAACATCATCTCGGGGGAATCCCGGCGGGAGGCAACCAACGTACCAGCTGCATCCCCCAAGCGACAAAAAGTTGAAGAACCCATAACCTTCACTGAAGTGGACACCCAGGGAGTCCAATTCCCTCATAACGACGCGGTCGTAGTTTCCTTGAACATAGCAAATTACGACGTCCGTCGCATTCTCGTCGACAACGGGAGTTCGGCCGACATCTTGTTCTACGACGCCTTTTCAAGAATGACCACTCTTGGCGGTCATCTGAGACCGATTTGCTCCCCCTTGATAGGGTTTACCGGTGACGCCGTTCCGACGGAAGGAATGATAGCTCTGACTGTGACCGCGGGTCAGTATCCAAAGCAGTCCAGAGCTCTGGTGAATTTCCTGGTGGTAAAGGCGCCATCTGCCTACAATGCAATCCTTGGCCGACCCGGCCTCAATGCCCTCAGAGCTGTTGTTTCAACCTACCATTTGAAATTGAAGTTCCCCACCAACCAGGGGATCGGAGAGGTCCGGGGAGACCAAGCCCTGGCCAGACATTGCTACAACATCGCCTTGCAAAGAAGCGATCAAGCGGACCTCTGTCCGGTCGATGGATTGGATGCTCGCGATGACCTCACTGAAGAGAGGGGCGGTCCGATCGAAGACCTAATACCAATCCCTTTGAATGATGGGAACACGGAGCATGTGGTGTTAATTGGCTCCAACCTGGGGGAGGAGGTGCGGACGCGTCTTATGGATTTTCTCCGAAGGAATGCGGACGTTTTCGCATGGGTCCCGGCGGATATGCCGGGGATCGACACAGAAGTCATGGAACATCATCTGGCAGTTGACCCTAAACATCGGCCGACGAAAGAAAAAATCCGGAGTCATGCCCCGGAGAGGCAGAAGGCGATAGCCGAGGAAGTGGATAAGCTTCTCAAGGCCGGATTTATTAAGGAAGTCAATTATCCTGAGTGGATCTCCAATGTTGTTTTGGTCAAGAAAGCAAACGGCAAGTGGAGGATGTGTATCGACTTCAAAAAGCTGAATAAGGCTTGCCCAAAGGACAGCTACCCCCTTCCCAGGATCGACCAACTGGTGGACGCTACCTCAGGCCATGAGCTCCTCACTTTTATGGACGCGTTCTCCGGCTATAACCAGATTAGAATGGCATCGGAAGATGAAGAAAAGACAGCTTTCATCACTAATCGCGGCCTTTACTGCTACAGGGTCATGCCATTCGGCCTCAAGAACGCGGGTGCAACCTACCAACGACTGGTGAACAAAATCTTCAAAGAGCAGATCGGCCGAAACATGGAGGTTTACGTGGACGATATGCTTGTAAAAAGCAGGTCTTCCAGAACTCATGTCGCCGACCTCGAGGAAACCTTTGGTGCCCTTCGAAAGTATAGAATGAAGCTGAACCCAACCAAATGCGCTTTTGGGGTAACCTCAAGAAAGTTCCTGGGCTTCATGGTATCGGGGCGCGGGATTGAGGCCAATCCAGAGAAAATTCGCGCCATCCAAGAGATGACCGCCCCAAGGTCGATCAAGGAGGTTCAGTGCCTCACGGGAAGGATAGCGGCTCTTAATCGCTTTGTCGCGAGGTCGGCCGAACGATGTTTGCCCTTCTTTCAAACCCTCAAGCAACCGAAGAACTTCTGTTGGACCTCTGAATGCCAACAGGCATTCGAAGAATTAAAAAGCTATCTTGGCTCACCCCCGCTGCTGGCGAAGCCTGAACCTGGGGAAGAACTATTTTTGTACTTGGCGGTCTCTCCCACGGCCCTCGCAGCTATCCTTGTCAAAGAAGAAACGAAAGTCCAGCGACCGATCTACTACATTAGCCGCGCGTTGAGGGACGCCGAGACCAGGTATACTAAATTAGAAAAACTGACCTACGCCTTGTTGGTTGCAGCTCGGAGACTCCGACCTTACTTTCAAGGGCACACGGTGACGCTACTCACCGATCAATCGATCAAGGCGGTCTTGCACCGAGTTGATACCTCCGGAAGGATGGCAAAATGGGCGATCGAGCTCACGGAATTCGATATCAACTACAGACCTAGACCGACAGTAAAGCCCAAATATTGGCAGATTTCATTGTAGAGTGCACCATCCCGGAGGAGGCCGAACCTGAGCAAAGCAGAGTTGACAGCCTGAAGTCTCAACCGGACTCCCCCAACGAAGAAGCCAGTCCCTCCGATTGCTTTTGGACCCTCTATGTGGACGGATCTTCCAACATGGCAGGCGCGGGCGCAGGCCTGATCTTGGTCAGTCCGGAGGGAGTCATCGCGGAGTACGCCCTGCGTTTCGAGTTCCCCACAATAAACAATGGAGCGGAATATGAGGCTCTGGTTGCAGGATTGAGGATCGCCAAAGAGCTGGGAATAGGTCAACTCCGGGTGCACAGCGATTCCCAACTTGTGGTGGGACAAGTCAGCGGGAGTTATGAAGCGCGGGAGGACAGTATGGCCAGGTACCTTAAGAAAGTGAAGGAGCTTACCCCCGCCTTTAGCAGTTTTGACATCAGGCAGATTCCAAGGTCGGAAAATACCAGAGCCGATCTTCTCTCCAAGCTGGCGACATCAGCTCCGGCCGAATTGCCCAAAGGCGTCCTCTTTGAAGTTCTAAAACATCCGAGTACAGAAGAACCGCGGCCCGTAATGGAGATCGACCACGAGCCCAGCTGGGTCGACTCGCTGATAACCTATCTTAGAGATGGAGTTCTCCCCCGGGATGCAAAGGAGGCTCGGAAGCTCCGAAATCAAGCCTCCCGGTACATCCTTTATGAGGGCAAATTGTACAAAAGATCATACTCCTTGCCCCTCTTAAGGTGCCTCCGGCCCTTAGAAGCTGACTACGCTTTATGGGAAGTACACGAGGGAGCTTGCGGAAACCATTTGGGTGCCAGATCTTTATCCCACAAGCTACTCCGCCAAGGGTATTATTGGCCAACGATGCATCATGATTCGATTGAATATGTCAAAAAGTGCGATCGATGCCAGAGATACGCCAACGTCCAGAGACAGCCCGCCACTGAGCTCACACCCCTAAGTGCCCCATGACCTTTTGCGCAATGGGGGATGGACATCCTTGGCCCCTTTCTCATGGCGTCTGGGCAAAGGAAGTTCCTCCTTGTGGCGATTGACTACTTCACCAAATGGGTTGAAGCCGAGCCACTAGCAAAAATCACAGAAGCGAAAGTGCAGGATTTCGTCTGGAAATCGATTGTTTGCAGGTTCGGTTTGCCTAGAACCCTAATCACTGATAATGGACGGCAATTCGCGGGAGCCAGATTCGCCGAATTCTGTGAAGATCTAAACATCTCCCACAACTTCACATCGGTAGCCCATCCTCAGGCGAACGGCGAAGCTGAGGTAACTAACAGAACCCTTTTGCAGGGGATTAAGACAAGGCTTGAAAGAGCAAAAGGAACTTGGGCGGACGAGCTTTATCATGTGCTATGGGCGTATCGAACTACCCAGAGGTTACCTACAGGGGAGACTCCCTTTGCTTTAGCCTTTGGTACGGAAGCCGTCATCCCGATCGAGCTTAAACTCCCGTCGGCTCGAGTCGTGGCATTCGACGAACTCCAAAATGCACAAAGTCTCAGAGCCAACCTCGACCTGCTGGAAGAAAGACGGGAGATTGCTCAGGTTCGAATGGCAGCCTACAGACAGAAAGTTGCCCGATATTACAACGCCCGGATCAAGAGCAAAGCCTTTAAAGCAGGAGATCTGGTGCTTCGACGAGCTGCTGTCTCGCAACCTCAGGACCGGGGGAAGCTCGCCCTGAACTGGGAGGGACCTTATGAGGTCAAGGAAGTAGTTCGGCCCGGAACTTATTATCTCAAGGAGCTCGGAGGAGCCGACCTCCCACGACCGTGGAGCTCAAAAAATTTACGGATGTACTACCAGTGACTTCGTTTTAGTCGAAAATCGCATACCCATGTGTCTTTAGACAATTCAAGTAAACTGTGTCAAAAACAAAAGGGCAATCTCATAAAGTCGAAGGCCCGATTCCTTTTAGACCGGATGGGGGGAGAGGCCCTACAACGCCCATATGTGCCCCCACAGCCTGTTAGGGACAGGAGGAGAACCTCGCCCTAACTTGAGCAAAGTCGAAGGCCCGGTTCCTTTTAGACCGGATGGGGGGAGAGGCCCTACAACGCCCATATGTGCCCCCACAGCCCTGTTAGGGACAGGAGGAGAACCTCGCCCTAACTTGAGCAAAGTCGAAGGCCCGGTTCCTTTTAGACCGGATGGGGGGAGAGGCCCTACAACGCCCATATGTGCCCCCACAGCCCTGTTAGGGACAGGAGGAGAACCTCGCCCTAACTTGAGCAAAGTCGAAGACCCGGTTCTTTTTAGACCGGATGGGGGGAGAGGCCCAACAATATCCATATGTGCCCCCACAGCCGAAGTCCTCAGTGGCATCGACTACAGGACAGCTCCGTCCGGACTCCTACGGGAGCCGGGCTCCGTCACTGACAACTCCAACAGTTACGAGCAGGCTCCGCCCGGACTCCTACGGGAGCTGGGCTCCGCCGCCGACATCGACTACAGGACAGCTCCGTCCGGACTCCTACGGGAGCCGGACGGACTCCTACGAGAGCCGGACTCCGCCGATAACTTCAGCAGCGAGCAGACTTCGCCCGGACTCCCACGGGAGCCGGGCTCCGCCCTCAACGTCAACTGCTGGTAAGCCCCGCCCGGACTCCTACGGGAGCCGGGCTTCGCCTTTAACCTTGACTGCAGGAAAACTTCGCCCGGACTCCTACGGGAGCCGAGCTTCGTCCTCGACTCCAACGGCTGCAAGGCAGAATGCGACCGGAATCCTACGGGAGCCGGACGGACTCCCAAGGGAGCCGAACTTAGCTCCGACTTCAGCAGAGGAAGAATTCCAAGCAAAAAAGGAAAGCAAACGGTGCCCGAAGGCAACGGAAGCTCGAATCCCCGAATTTAAGCCCTAGGAGGGACCTCGGGCCCGAAGGGCCCCAAGCGAACCTACAACCATCAACGGAATGATAATTGGGTATCTTCGAACGGCGTAAAAGCCAAAAAGGAGCTCGGCAAATGACAACCCCACATGAACAGAAGAGGTCGTCGATGACCTTGGGACGACGTGAAAAAGAAAAGAAGAAGAGAAGGAAGAAAGAGGAAAGGAAAATGAAGAAGTTCGACGGACAACTATTTAATGCGAGATGCAGACGAGGTAACAAAATCTCTTTTTCATTTAACAAGAGTATACGTTACAGGACCCGGTGGGTCAGGAAAAAAGAAGAAGAAGATACACGTCATCGCAAGCCTCGCTAACACAGTTCGGGAATGATGAACCGGAGGCCGCTCCGAGCTGCAAACTCCTCTTCCCGTCTCTGTCCTTCTCAGTCGCGTTCCCCAGTGCGTGTAACAGCTCTCGCCCCATCTCGCCTCATTCTATCTCCAAAGTCCCAACCCTAGCGAGAAAAGGGTGGGATAGATCCCCGGAGGCGGTAAGGGCAACGGCGGCAGTAGCGAAGACCTGTTTCAAGAAGAACCGGAGTCACCTTGGAAGCGGTAGCGATGCCAGAGATATGCCTCATCTCCGAGTGCTCCACGACAGCCGCCACCCAAAATGCTCCAGCAAGGTCGGCATGCGCTACTTCCACCGTCCCCGCAACAAGTTCCACTGCCCCACCATCGACGCCGACCGCCTCTGGTCCCTCGGCCCCGACGGCATCAAGGATCCCGCCATAGCTTATGACGGCAGCTTTGCCCTCTTGACCGGTATCACCCCGCCTTGCTACTCCGAAATTCGCGGGCAGAATAACTTCACTGACAGCCCCCGTTATTAAACCCCTGTTGTTGAAGGAATTCTTCCTTGAGCCCCCTTTAGAACGACGGAGATTCTCACCGGCCGCCGTTCTCCTCCTCACCTTCCTCCAAGCCCTAGACATCCCCTCAAGAACGGCCTCCGGGGTAGAGGACATGGCGTAGGAACCCTCAGAGAAGAATTGGGGGGGGGCTGAAGAAGGCAAGGACTGGTGCGGGGGAAGCAAGGCTCTCAGGCGAAAGAAAGGCGCCAGGATGAAGCCACGAAAGGATTAGGGGGTTCAAATAGCCGACGAGTCCTAGCGCAGTTATGGCGGCAGGTATTCCTGGGCCAACTGGTGCGTGCCACGTGTCGCGCTTATCCCCTTCATCGCTATCGAGAGTTGACCGCCCACCAATTCCCGTGGCACGACGCTTGGGATCGCGTTTCGACGAGGGTTCCGAAAAGACTCTTCAGGTCACCTTCACCGGAAAGCGGGCTTTGACGTGCACACATTAAATGCCAAAATATCTGAAGGCGGCAGTGCGCAGGATTCGAAGGGACGGTTCCGGCTGTGTCCATCTCTCTCCTGTACTTTCTTCGTTTGAAATTCAAACTCGGAAGTAGGGGGACTGGTGTTGGGTATAAAATACCCACAGTCGAAATCCTCAGCGGAACCGACTACGAACAGGACAGCTCCGCCCGGACTCCTACGAGAGCCGGGCTCCGCCGCCGACATCGACTGCAGGCCAGCTCCGCCCGGACTCCTACGGGAGCCGGGCTTCGCCACCGACATCGACTACAGGCCAGCTCCGCCCGGACTCCTACGAGAGCCGGGCTCCGCCGCCGACATCGACTACAGGCCAGCTCCGCCCGGACTCCTACGAGAGCCGAGCTCCGCCGCCGACATCGACTACAGGCCAGCTCCGCCCGGACTCCTACGGGAGCCGGGCTCCGCCGCCGACATCGACTACAGGACAGCTCCGCCCGGACTCCTACAGGAGCCGGGCTCCGCCGCCGACATCGACTACAGGACAGCTCCGCCCGGACTCCTACGGGAGCCGGGCTCCACCGCTGACATCGACTACAGGACAGCTCCGCCCGGACTCCTACGGGAGCCGGGCTCCGCCGCCGACATCGACTACAGGACAGCTCCGCCCGGACTCCTACGAGAGCCGGGCTCCGCCGCCGACATCGACTGCAGGACAGCTCCGCCCGGACTCCTACGGGAGCCGGGCTCCGTCCTCAGCGTCGACCGCTGGTAAGTCTCGTCCGGACTCCTACGGGAGCCGGACTTCGCCTTTGACTTTAATTGCAGGAAGACTCCGCCCGGACTCCTACAGGAGTCGAGCTTCGTCCTCAGCTCCAACAGCTGCCAGTAGCCTCCGTCCGGACTCCTACAGGAGCCGGACTCTGCCAACAACATCAACTGCAAGCGGACTCTTACGAGAGCCGGACTCCGTCCTCAACTTCGACGGCCACAGACAGACTATGTCCGGACTCCGTCCGGACCCCCATGGGAGCCGGGCTCCACCCACGACCCCAATCGCAAGGAGGACTCCGCCCGGGCCCATACGAGGGCCGAACTCCAATCGCTGCCGAGCTTCAGCCAGCAGACCTGCACTCCCAGGCCACAATCACGGCCACGATCCTGCTCCACTTCCTGCGGCGAACTCCGCACAGCTCCATCACTCCCTGACAGGCCGTAGTAACGGTCGCAACACTGCTCCACTTTCTGCGACGGATCCCGCGCCCACGCGGTTCCATTACTGCCTGACAGGCCACGATAAACGGCCGCGATCCTGCTCCACCTCCTGCAGCAGATATCGCGCGATTCTCCCATCCGCTGGCAAGGCACCGCAGCATCTGCATCCCATTATTTCCCACAGCGGATTCCACGTGGCACGCCCTAGTGATGGCCACGGCTCCACTCCACTACTCTTCGCAGTAGATTCCTCCTGACTAAGGGCGGCCCACTACCTGGCGGTTACAAACGTCGCCATCAATCCGTTACCTCCCCCGCCTATAAAAGGAGACCCAGATACGTTATTCTATAAGCTCATTTCTTATCTCAAAACTCTGCTAAATTCTCCGTTCGAGCACTCCATTCTTGTTGAGGCAGAGAACTGACTTGAGCGTCGGAGGGTCTTGCTGGAGCAACCCCACCTCCGGTTTAGACTTCCTTTGCAGGTCCCGACGGCGACCGCGGCTTCCCCGACTCCAGCTTCTCCGGCGCAAGCAGATTTGTGCACCAACAACTACCTTAAGCAAAAGTTTAACTAATGGGGATGTATCCTTACAAAGTGGCACATTTAAAGAACCCTACAGCAAACATGTCTCAGAATTTCAAGAAAGGAGGCTTAAGGTTCATAGACATGTTAGATTTGTGCCCTAGAAGCTAGAAGCCAATTGTTAGCTAACACATTTTGTAATTCCAAGACTTAATCTTGTACTTGTAATATTTTTATTATCAATAAAGGATTTTTTCATTTCAATCATGTTTGTATCCATGATTTGTCCTAGAAATTAACAAAAATGATTTTTGCATATTCTGAAGATGTTGAGAATTTGAGATATACATTAATTAGTGATTATTTCTAAATACTTCCAATCAAAAGATTGTCATGGAGGACAGTGATCAATCCATTCGAGATCGATGCACAGTTCATCTCCCTTGTTAGCAGATGAGTATCGGATCTGCAGTGTATAGATACTGGGATAAGGGTGTGGGTGGTTATTAGAGAACAACTTGCACTGAACGTGACTAACACGAGAAACCACTTGGATATCTACTCACTCGTCAGTAGTCTTCTCGATGCTGTTGTGGTGTGTGGTCCTTTGACCCGCGGTGTCATCGACTATTCACAGCAAGGCTACTGGATTTAACTGCATATTTCTTTGGTCCCTAGCCATTTGGATCCTTGCGGTGTATGTTGGCTACAGTAGGTTTAAGTTCGATGTTTGAAGTAGAATGCACTTAGATGGAATTTATCGATCTTGATAGAAAAGGAGATCCTATGTGATTTGCGAGACAGTTCAGAAAGTCTTTGGCTAAAGCAAGTGTGAATACTGAAAAAGAGTTTCCATTAGATTCACAAATGAACTCGAATCCAATCAATCTTGCATATGACTGACGATGGGGTCTGATGAGTTCTTCATAACCTCCGTCAAGTTGGAACTCACGATAGAAAGACTGAATCATACGATAACTACACCTAGAGGTTCACATTTTTATTTTACTGGGTTGCCACTACATACTGCTAGGTGTCATAGGTGGATTGTGGGACTCATCGGGCATCATCTTGATGATCGATGACCCTCGAAGGGTAGCATTGGAATTGTTCCAACCCATCAAGAAGAGTTTCGATAATATTGTGATGGAGATCACAATATATCTCACTACTAGATGGAATAGAACCTATGGGCTCACACATTAAGGGATTTAATCTTGAATTTACCAATTAAACTTATGAAATTCTAGTTGGATTAGAATTTATTGAAATCCTATTGGATTTAAGAGAACCATGCTAGCACATGATTAAACCTAATTCTTCTCAAGACTTCGATTGGATCAAGTCCATTTCATTGAACCTAACCTAAATTCATTAGGATTTAGCTGGGCACCTAATTGTGAACTCAAAAGGATTAGATCATGTCAATGAGTTGGCAATTTAATATAATCTTTATCTCCTTGAAATTTTTTTTTGAAGCAAGGAATTGATGGAAACTTGAGATGGCACCATCCTCTCTTTTTAGAAGGTCCAAAGGGCGCCATCTTCTTGGAATGGAAGGAGGAAGAGAGAGGGGCCAGCCCCCTCCTCTTAGATTGGCATGGAAGGAGAGAGAGGGGCCACGCCCCCTCTCTTGTATGAAAACCCTAGAATGGGGCACCAAGGGTTGGCGCCCTAACTACCTGCCTCATTGGATGAGGGGCACCCACTCAGTCTGCCTTTTCTAACTGGGGCACCCCATCTGCTTGCCAAAAGGGGTTATAATCATACCAATTAAGTCTGATTTTAATGCAAAATAATCAGATTAAAAAAATAGAAATCCTTATGAGATAAAGACTAGCCTTTTTAAGTCGATTGATTCTTGATTTGGATCAAGGATCTACATAAAGAGACAGTCTCTTAAGGTTTTAAAATAATAGAAATTTGAGAAATCAAAACTCTCCTCTCTCCTCTCCACACCACACCTCTCCCTCTTCTCTTTCCCACGCCCAAGAGTTGGGTGTCCATCTTCCATACGCCAAGAAGAAGGATCTCTTCTACAGCAAGGAATAAGGAGAAGAAGACTGTAGTTCAAAGGGTTGAAATTGCAGTCAAGATCATTTACTGATCCAAATTCAAAGAGGCAAAGATTCTACTTGGAGAAGAAGGATCTACCACGAGAAGGATTCAAGGTTGATTCCGATGAATACCTGTAGAGGCCTAATACGTGTGCGGCTTAAGGACTTTCAAATTCGAGATCATTGGTAGCGGTGAATTTCTACCCGCGCAAAGATATTAAGATTTGATCTCATCTTTGATTTTATTTTCAAATTATATGCATATCTTTATTCCTGGGCTTGGGTAGGATTAGATGAGATCTAATGCATGTGGGGTTAAAAAATTTAATCCGATTTGTTTTCCGCTGCTCTTGAAAAGATTTTTGAAATCTATGCATGCATCTTATCCGATTTTCTAACAATGGTATCAGAGCCAGATTTTTAAAAACATATATAATCTGATTTTTGTCTTAGACCTGAAAGTTTTGTTGATTTAAAATTGATCTTGTGCTGGTATAAGATTGTCCTGATATAGGATTTACCCTCTATATTGAAAAAATTATCCTAGCACAAGATTGATCGATTTTGAGAACTGTTTTTCAAACGATTAAATCAATCTTTTAGATCTGAAAAATTGACATATGTGATATGTCTTATTTCATATTTAGATATGAAATTAGAATGATTAAATATTCACATCAAACTAGTATAAGGTTGTCCTAGTATAGGGTTTACCCCCTATATTGAAAAAGTTATTCTAGTTTGATGCGAATCATTTTTTTTTTGAAAAATATTTTCAAAGTATTTTAATCATTATTTTAAATCTAATTATACATGTATTTGATATATGTATTTTTAGTTTTAGATCTGAAATTTGGTGTTTATCTGATATATGTTTTAATTTAGATTTGAAACTACATATATGTGATATATGACATTAGGTTTAGATCTGAAACTATTTCAAGATTATAAGCCACTAATGCATGCAATAAAATATAATCTAAAAATTATTTTTAAATCTAAAAATTATGTTGTTGCATGTGGGTATGGGATGAACAAATTAGTTCCAATAATCAAACTACAATTAGGATCAAATTGATTAGATTTGGCTAGAACCCGTTGTTGATTTTGAGCAATTGATTGAACCTAATCAATGGTTGATTAGGATTAGATCAAAGAGCTCAAAGTCAAGTTTAGTTGTAGTTGGTCGCATCGATTCACAATTGACTCAAGACCAAATTTGACTCAGTGATTCGAGCCCGTTTCAATAGATTAATCTGATCGATTCTAATGATCAATTTGGTATCTAAGACAAGTATTTAGATGGTGGTTATTTAATTAGTTCCGTTGTCCAATTTGATTGGTGTCTAAAGAAAGCAACGGAGGAACCCTCACTCATCTTAACTTACCTGACCATCTTGGGAGATTCAGTTTCGTGCTAGGTTACTTGTTGACTTGAATTCACCTATGCCGACTAGACTGGTTAGACATATGGATGTGCTGACCTGAATTTGATCAGTTGGATGTTATATCTGCTGATTTAGAAGAGACCTAAACCTAAATCTTCTCACTAAATATTAAGTTTAGAGGTCTTCCATCGTTGTAGAGACGTGGGTGCCTTCCTGACGTTGATCATTCTCAGCTGGTTACAATGGTTCGGTTGCATCGGAAAGGTACAACCACTCTATTGGCATTTGATGTCTCGGGATAGAGATGGGGTTGGGCACAATAACTATTAGATGAAGGTCCCAATGATGGCTTTGTGCCCACTGGTGAATGATGGGTCTGACTTAACTAAGAAATGTGCCAATAACTGTTAGATGAGACCACAAGATTTACAGATCAAGCCCACTGCATCTTGCTTAGTGAAGTAATGGACAAGATGTTGTCCACTCATTGGTCTGTGCTCACCAATAACTGTTAGGTGAGGTGTGTATAGATTAATGGGACTGCAGTACCCACTTGAAACCGATCGCGTATAGGTTTCTATTTCTCCACTCGAGTATGGGAGTTTCAAGGAAAGAGTGGGAGCCTTTGTTTTTAAAATCCCTAGAACAAATATTTTTATAAGTACAAATATCTAACGAGAAACTGTCCTTTCTGCAGATAACCATATCAAGTTCCAACCCTTTAGCTTGTATCCTCGATACCAATAGGTTGACCAGTACAAACTATAAAGACTGACTCCGAAATTTGAGAATTATTCTCAGTTCCGAGAAACTTACCCATGTCCTTGATCAAGATGCGCCTGTGATACCAGCTCGTCCATCCCTTGATCAATGAGCCACACTTGAGAAGTAGATGGATGAAGATAACAAGGCGAAGTGTTATATTTTAGCATCCATGTCCAATAATCTTCAGCGACAGTATGAAGACATGAGGACTGCCAAAGAGATGCTGACTCATCTGCCAGAGTTCTACGGTGAGCAGAGTCGCACAACTCGCTTTGAGGTCTCCCAGAGACTATTTAGAGCGAAAATATGCGATGGGCAGTCCGTCAATGATCATTGTTTGACAATGATCAAGAACATCAAGGAGCTTCAGAAGCTCAGCATGAATATAGAGAAAGAATTACAGATGGATTTGATCCTCCAGTCTCTTCCTGATTCGAATGGGCAGTTCATCATGAACTACCATATGAATAAAATTGATAGCACTTTACCCGAGTTACTGAACATACTGGTAAAGCATAGGGCACCTTGAAGAGTTCAAGGGATACAGTTCTGACTGTGGAGCAGGCTTCCTCTAAGAGAAAATTTTCTTTTAAGAAGAAGAAGAAGCCTGCAAAGAAGCAAAAGAACGAGACTAAGCCTAAGAAGCAGGTTCCAAAGAAGACCGACAACAAAGAAAAGTGTTTCCATTGCAACATCAAAGATCACTGGAGAAAGAACTGTCCAGTCTATCTGGTGACTGTCAAGAGCAGAAAGAAGGATGGGCTTTCGGAAGGTACATCTGATATGCTCGTTATTGAAACTAATCTAATGGTTTCCTCTTCTTCTAGTTGGGTTCTAGATTCTGGATCAAATACTCATTTGTGTACTTCTATGCAGGATCTTGAAGAAGTGAGAGGGCTGAGGAAAGGCGAGATCACTCTCCGGGTCGACAATACAGCAATGATTGCTGCTGTGGCCGTCAGGACCTACCCTCTTTGATTACCATTAGAAGTTAGTTTAATTCTTAAAGACTGCGATTATGTACCTATAGCCGGTAGAAATTTGATTTCCATATCTATGCTGGCACAAGATAATTATAATTTTTATTTCAATAAAGACATGTGTTCAATTTATTTTAAAAATAAAATTGTTGCACGTGTTTTCTTGATTAACAGTCTTTATCATTTGAATATGGATGCAAGTGTAAATATTAACGAGCAAATAATGAATGCCATAGGGTCTAAGAGACTTAGAGATAGAATTAACCAAAAGTATCTGTCACACCTTAGACTAAGCTATATTGGAGAGGACAGACTGAACAAACTGGAGAAAGATGGTCTTTTCGGACAATTGACTTTCGAATCTTATCCGATTTATAAATCGTGTCTTCAAGGAAAAATGGCTAAACTGCCCTTTATAAGACAAAGGGGAAAGGACCACTGAGATATTAGTCTTGGTACATACTGATATGTGTGGTCCATTCGATGACAAGCTAGGGTAGCTTGTTGGGAGATGTGTCCCAAAGCCAATCATCAGCCTGTAGACGATTGTGCTCATACTTGTAAATGTATATGAATTTTCATTAATAAAAGTTATTTGGCTTTTTTCTTACAAATTGTCCATCTTATTTTGAACTCCTACGCTGTAATGAAATCCTCAGAACTATAATTATCGACAAAAGAGGATTTATCGTTTAGTCCTTAAAAGTATTCGTGATCGAATGATATGCTATTAATAGGACGATAGTAATATCGAGTATAGGTCGTTGTGTGCCATATGAATTGGTTGTCCTCTTAACCAATGAGTGTGGAGACATTGTTATGGAATGCAGATGGAATGTAGGAGTACATTCGCATCGAATGTGATCATTTGTCGAGCACTCTACTGTCAAGAGTAGCTCCTGAAGAGTATGGATATAAGTGTCCCTCAGACTTGAGATCTCCACGGTGACTTTTAAGCAACTCACTGTACTTTAGTACCAGACCATCTGAGTTTCTAATTCAGTGACGGAAGGATATGGGTGCAGTCAAGTACTTACCAAGTCGGTGTGTGAGTCAAGATAGAATTTACCCCTTTGAATTAGTAGGAGATATGCATCAGTGTATTTCAATTTAGTAAAATCTTGGTCAGGACAATCCATGTGATGGATTTGAAAGATTGAAATACAATGTGATCAACTAAATTAGGGTTGACAGTCAAACCCTAGGTCACCTTGAGCATTAGGGTCAAAGGGATGAATTATACAGTAACCATATGCCAGTAGGTTCTAGAATATTATTTTGCAATCTTTCGACCTATCCGGACATCGGATCCCATTGCTAGATGGTTACATCGATTAGTATAAAAAGTTATTCCTATACTACCGCCTTAGGTTCAAACTGTAGAGTCACATACATTAGAAGATTCGATCAAATCTGATGGCTGAAGAGTCCAATTGGATTGCGACTCTGGTGAGGAGTCTCACTAGGACTAGGACTCTGGAGGAGAGTCCCACTGGACTGGGACTCTACTATTAATGGAGAATTAATTAGTAATTAGATTACTAATTGACTCAATTTGATTGAGTAAAGAGCTTTGGATCAAGTCTAATTGAATTAGATTCAATTCGACTTAGATTGGGTTTGATATGATCAAACCTGATTGTAAGAAAAATTTGATCTTGATTCGATCAGGACTTGGACTCAACTAATTCCTAATTGGATTAGGAATTTATTAAGATGATTGGGCTCCTAATTAGATTAGGTTCATTGCTATTATTAGGTTCAAACCAAATTTGATTTGGTTCAGAATCGAATTAGAAATGAAAAGTCCTAGTCGGCAAGGACTCTATCCTTATCTCTTGCACCACACTTAGACCCATGCCCATATCTCAACGCCAAATTGAATTTGGCTTGAGCCTTTTGG
Organism: Elaeis guineensis; assembly: GCF_000442705.2. Classification (NCBI taxonomy): domain Eukaryota; kingdom Viridiplantae; phylum Streptophyta; class Magnoliopsida; order Arecales; family Arecaceae; genus Elaeis; species Elaeis guineensis. The sequence continues at coordinate 57,455,556 of NC_026003.2, forward strand.
CGTCAAGGGAGTAGGCCCAGTAAGGGTGGACGGTAAAGGATAGTGAGTCATAATCTTATCTCCTGCCTAATTCAAATACGATCCAAATTAGAGATAAGATGATAAAGAAAGAGATGTTTTCAAACAAGGAAAGAGAGGAGGCGCCTAATGATTTTTTCCTTAATTTCTACGAGGAGTTTTTAGGCGTGTGAGATATCAGATCTCTTCCCCGCGCCAAAGACTAATTTTTGGAAATTTTGGGATGCCCAAAATTGTGTGGCGTGGAGATTATGGCGTCCTCTCTTTGACCTAAACCCTAGTCCCTATTCTATTTAAAGGGGGCTCCAATCTTGGACGCCCCATCTCAGCTCCTCTTGCTGGTTTTTATTTTTCCAAAGTTCTTTCTCCTCTCCTCTCTTCCTCCTCCAAATCCTCTTCGTTTGGAGTGTCCAAAGCTTTTGAAGAAGGAAGAAATCAGCCTCCAAGATCCTTACAAGCTAGCACTTCCAAGGAGCCTGATCGGTGCCGGTCTTTGTGTGGACGTTCTATAGAGGCCGGACGACTTCGTGTGACTGCGAGCAACCTGAAGGAGATCCTTTCCAAGCATTGGACCAGCAAAGATCAAGAAACTTCAATTTGGTAATGGTTTCTAAACTATCTTGATCATGTTTGTTAGATCTAACATTTAGATCTTTATGGCGGCATCGATTAGATCGGTGCAAGTTTTTATTTTCAGATCTAAAGTGCATCTTAATTCACATTATTTATCTTGGCATGGTAGTTTAGATCAGATCTTATGCATGTAATTTAGATTAAATTATTTAATCTTATTATTTCGTTGCATAAAAATTTTGAAATTGCATGCATAGTACTACCGCACGTTTCCTTCAATTGGTATCAGAATCAGTTCATTATGATATGATTTATTATGCCTTTAGATCTGATTTTATGATGTTAGATCTGATTATTTATGATTTAGATTAGATATAAATATGTTTATTTTCACATCTGATTTTGTCTTGTTAGATTAGATGATCTGAATAGCAAAGTACTCTAATTGGGTAATCACCAGGCCGTCTAGTCATAGGAGCAAGTAGGGTAACATGACCCTCTCCTCCCATTCAATAGGATGCTCTTATGGCGTGTAGAGGTGTCACTATGAAGTCCCATGAAAAAAAAACGAAAAGAGAAAAACTCACTTTCTTGCAAAACCCTAGATCCTGAAATCCTAGGATTTGTTGTATGTGATACAAGTTGCATAGAAAATTAGTTACATCTAATCTTTATAATCAAAATTGTTTTGATTTAAAATCATGAAAATTTAGATATGATCTAAAAAATATTTATAATTTAATATAAAAAATTTACATGAAAAATTGTTTTAAAACCTAAACCATGTTGATGCAAAAACTTAATTAAGAATTAAGTATTGGATTGATTAGATCTAGAATTGTGATTTAAGATCTAATAATATTGCATAAAACATGGAGTATGGATTAACTCAAATTAGATCTTTTTTAATTAGGTTAGAATCAAAGAGTTAATTGACCATGTAAAGAAATTGATTGAGTCTAACCAAATATTGAATTAGATTAATCAAGATTTTTCTAATACAATAGTTGTAGATGGTCAAATTCATGTCTTTGATTAGACCAAATGGATCTTGATTGTGGCTCAGTGGTTGAACCCGAATCATTAGGTTGGTCAAATCGAAATTAATTAACCAATTGGTGTCTAAGGTAAGTTTGGCATTTTGACCAACGATTTTTAATTGAGAGCGGCTTATCTGGCCAATTTCAATGGTGTCTAAGGCAAGCTTAGCAGACCCTCCCATCGATCACACTTATCTGGCCAATTTGGTGAATTATGTTTTGATTAGATCGCTAAGTGATTCGAGTTAACCCATACCATTAAGGTTAATCAGTGTGACTGATCTAGGTGCCAGTTTGATCAGCATGATCCTAATCCGATTCAATGACTTGGTGAAGTCAGTGGGAGGATTGTGGTCTACTGATTGATTTCTTCTCTCTTCTTAATTCACAAATTAAATCTTCTAAATTATTAGGTACTTTAAATAAGATAATTATGGTGATAACTAAATCATAGCCTCTCATTAAGTTGGATGATAATGGATCCATTAGTATGATGATCATTGGAGGCCCAAAGGCCTGGTGCTCATCTGCTGTTGAAATTATTATTCATAATATGATGACTTAGTCGAGTCTCTTTGTCAGGTGGTCAAGTTAGCCAGCCAAAGTCGAGCCTGATCATTTGATAGTTAGATTCGTAAGTATGATCATGTTAATGATTGGATCTAACCAGAGCTTGCAGAGAAGACCAAAGTCAACTGAAAAGTTACTTGGGGCTAAATCAACTACTAGAAATTGTTTGGTAAAACAATTGGTTAATGAACCTACCCACGAATGCACATAGGCGAGCCAACCAAAGTCGGGCTCATGTGCAATCTGTGTGGATTCTAGTATCCGCTAAGGAATTAAAGTAATTCCTCGAATTGGAGGTAGAGACTACCTGATGTGCACCATCATGAAGAAAGAGATGATCACATGCCATATACGGATCCAAGAACCAAATTGATGACTTTGCTCACATGCGTAAGTGTCTTGGTTACAGTCATATAGCCTCTGAATGTCCAAACAAGAAGGTGATGTTCATTCGGGAGTCACAAGAGGAAATTGAAAGTGAAGATGAGATTATTTTGGAAGAGGTAAAAGAAGATTATGTGGAGTTTGCAGATGAAGGAGAGCTGTTGGTTATTCGCCGCAACCTGAACCTACAAGCTAAAGTGGATGATGAGCAGCACAAAAACATCTTCCATACCAGGTACACCATCCATGATAAGGTATGTGGTGTTATCATTAATGGGGATAACTGTACCATTGTGGCTTCCACTACTTTGATGGAAAAACAGACGGACCATGGTGATAAGGAAGACGAGTTGGTAGTCTTACTCGGCTTATTTGCACCATGCTTGCGTTGTCTCTCCACCTTAACAACAAGTTTGATCACATTGTCAAGGAATACATAAGATTGCAACTCCACCGTATCAGCAATCTCCTTGTTCAAACCTCCTAAGAACCTTGCAATGGTCTGTTCTTGAGGTTCTCGCAAAGTTCTTCCTAAGTCACCATGATCTCCAGCCACCATCATTTCCATAGTAGCAAGATGTAGCCAAGGTTGTTTTGTTCTTCTTAATTCACCATAATCTCCAACCACCATCATTTCCATAGTAGCAAGATACGGCCACTATCATTTCCTATGTAGCAAGATGCAACCACCATCATTTTCATAGTCGCAAGATACAGCCACCATCATTTCCATGATAGCCAAATTCTATTATTTCCTTTCATTTACTGAATTTGCCTTATGTTCCCTCTCTTATCTATATAAAGGGAGGCGACCTATGTATTCAATTCAGATTTCAATGAATGAAAATGAGTGTTGCTGAATTCTCTTATCTAACCCCTGTGTGTTAGTGGCGAGTTATAAATCCTAAAACTTATCACTCACATTCTTTTTTTCTTGAGTGTGGCGTTCTACCCCTTTATGATCTGATTGTGGCGATTTTCTTATCAATCAGATTTCAAAGGTTTCTTTCTTTTTTTGTTCTTATGCTCCAACCTTGGTTCTTACGTACACAAAATAGTTATTCAGGCCTGGGCACATCAATTTGGTATCAAAGCCTGAGGGAGTGTTTGACATCCAAATCATATCTGGAGGAGACGAGGTCCCTGTTATTCCTAGAGGCATGAGTCTGGAACAAACTCAGATTATGGGGCTCCAGCGGCGTCAAGAAGAGATGATGGAGCAACTCAATCGCCTAACACAAGCGATTGAGCGATTGGCAACACTTCCCCACCACCACAGTGGCATAGCCATCCAGCACCACGACGAGTTGATCGCGATGATGAAGAGGAGTATGACGAATCCGAAGATGATGATGGTGTGGAGGAACACTTATGGCAAAGACGGGGCAGCAAAGGGGTTCGGGAGACAATATTAAGATGAGGATCCTATCCTTTAAAGGAACTAGCTCACCCAAAGAATATCTGAAATGGGTGCAACGTGTGGAGAAGGTCTTTGAATGTCAAAACTATTCTGAGGTAAAAAAATGTAAACTTGCTGCCCTTGAATTCACTGATTACGCTAATCTTTGGTGGGAGAATGTGAAAGCTCAGCGTAGGAGGAATGGAGAAGAGGAGATCCGGAGCTGGAGGCTTATGAAGCGGATCATGGAGAAGCGATTTGTCCCTCAATATTATAAGCAGGAGCTGTACATCAAGTTATAAAGGTTAAGACAAGAGGGGATGTGTGTTGAGGATTATATCAAAAAATTTGAGATGCTGATGATGAGGTGCGATTTGCGAGAACCTCAAGAACAGACTATTGCAAGGTTTTTAGGAGGCTTGAACAAGGAGATTGCTGATGCGGTGGAGTTGCAATCTTATATGTTCCTTGACGATGTGATCAAACATGCTGTTAAAGTGGAGAGACAGCGCAAGCATGGTGCAAATAAGCCGAGTAAGACTACCAACTCGTCTTCCTTATCACCATGGTCCGTCCCTAAGGCGGTTCCAAAACAAGTAGAAAAAGGTGATTCTAGCAAGCAAGTCACAGATGCGGCCAAAGACAGAGAAGGTGGGGAATTCACAACCTCCCAGGCGAAGTCGAGATATCAAGTGTTTCAAGTGTCTTGGTTACGGTCATATAGCCTCTGAATGTCCAAACAAGAGGGTGATGTTCATCCGGGAGTCACAAGAGGAAATTGAAAGTGAAGATGAGATTATTTTGGAAGAGGTAAAAGAAGATTATGTGGAGTTTGCAAATGAAGGAGAGCTGTTGATTATTCACCGCAACCTGAACCTACAAGCCAAAATGAATGATGAGTAGTGCGAAAATATCTTCCATACAAGGTGCACCATCCATGATAAGGTATGTGGTGTTATCATTGATGGGGTAGCTGTACCAATATGGCTTCCACTATTTTGGTGGAAAAACTTAATCTGGTGACTATTAAGCATCCCCGTCCCTATAGATTGCAATGGCTTACTGACAATGGTGATGTGAAGGTTACAAAGCAGGTTGTAGTACCTTTCTCAATTAGTAAGTCCTACAAAGATGAGGTTGTTTGTGATGTGGTTATTATGAAAGCCAGCCATTTTCTTTTGGGAAAGGCTTGGCAGTACGATCGGAGGGCTATTCATGACGGCTTCAAAAACACCTATTCATTTGCCAAGAACGGGAAGAACATAGTGTTGGCACCACTTAGTCCGCAACAGGTCCAAAAGGACCAGCTTATGATCGAAAAGGGCAAGAAAGAGAACCTGTTTGCCAACAAGAGGGAAGTGAAGCGAGTTTGACTAACCATGAAATTGTTTTTGTTCTTGTAGCCAAGCAGGTTCCAGGTGAAGAAGTCTCCCTTCCACCACAAATGAAGGAGATCTTAGAGGAATTTACATATGTGTTCCCGGAAGAGTTACCAAAAGGATTGCCACCAATCAGAGGGATCGAGCATCAGATTGATCTCATTCCAGGGTCTGCCCTACCAAATAGACCAGCCTATAGATGCAATCTCGAGGAGACCAAAGAGTTGCAGTGGCAAGTTGCAGATCTTTTGGAGAAAAGTTATGTGAGGGAGTCTATGAGCCCATGTTCAGTACCAGCTCTGTTGGTATCGAAGAAGGATGGATCTATGCGGATGTGCATGGATAGTAAGGTGATAAACAAGATCACAATAAAATATCACTATCCAATCCCGCAACTGGACAATATGCTTGATGAGTTGCATGGAGCTAAGGTCTTCTCAAAAATACACTTTATGAGCGATACCACCAGATTTGTATGAAGGAAGGTGATGAATGGAAGACTGCATTCAAGACCAAGTTCGGGTTGTACGAGTGGACGGTCATGCCATTTGGCTTGTCCACGCGCCTAGCACATTCATGAGATTGATGAATCATGTGCTGCATAAGCTTATTGGTGATTTTGTAGTTGTGTATTTTGATGATATTCTAGTTTTTAGCCGGAATCAAGAAAAGCATATGGAGCACCTCAGGGGTGTTTTTGAGGTCCTGCGACAAGAGAAGCTATATGGCAACCTCAAAAAGTGTCATTTTTGTCAGGATCGCAGTCTTTCTTGACTATGTTGTGTCACAACATGGAGTGGAAGTTGATGAGGGAAAGGTGAAAGCGATCAAGGAGTGGCCTGTTCCTACCAATGTATCTGAAGTGAGGAGTTTTCATGGCCTAGCATCCTTTTATCGGAGGTTTGTGAGGAACTTCAGCACTATTCTTGCTCCTATCACTGAATGCATCAAGAAAGGAGGAGAATTCAAATGGACTGAAGCAGCCCAAAGGAGCTTCGAGTTGATCAAGGAGAAGTTGAGTTCAGCACCCATTCTAGCTCTACCCGACTTTTCCAAGACTTTTGAGGTAGAATGTGATGCCTTCGGTATGGGCATTGGAGCTGTTCTGATGCAAGAAGGGCATCCCATAGCATATTTTAGTAAGAAGTTGAATGGTGCAAGCTTGAGCTACTCTGTCTATGACAAGGAATTCTATGCTTTGATTCGGACTTTGGAGACGTGACAACATTATTTATTGCCAAAGGAGTTCGTCATCCATACTGATCATGAGTCTTTGAAGCACTTGAAAGGACAAAGCAAGCTGAATCGTAGACATGCCAAATGGATGGAATTTTTGGAAACCTTTCCTTATGTGATCAAATACAAAAAAGGAAATGTCAATATCATGACTGATGTACTTTCTATGAGGTATGCTTTGATTTCATTGCTGCTAAACTAATGGGATTTGAGCTGATTATAGATCAATACAATGAAGGCCCAAATTTTGTAAATATTTATGAAGAATGCGAGAAAGGAGCTGTAAACGGCTATTACAAGCATGACGGATACTTGTTTAAGTCAGGTCGGCTGTGCATTGCTAATAGTTCCATTCGAGAGCTTTTGGTGAGAGAAGCTCATGGTGGTGGATTGGCGGGTCATTTTAGAGAGAAGAAAATATTGGAGATGGTGAAATAGCACTTTTATTGGCCAGCTATGATTCGTGATGTGCATCACGTCATTGAGAGGTGCGTCACCTGTAAAAAGGCGAAGAGTAAAGAGACTTCACAAAGGTTGTATATGCTGCTACCTGTACCAGATCAACCATAGGTAGATTTGAGTATGGATTTTGTGCTTGGGCTGCCAAAAACACAAAGGGGGAAGGATTCGGTTCTGGTGGTTGTGGACCGATTCTCAAAAATGTCTCACTTCATGCCATGCCATAGAACCGATGATGCTTCACATGTTGCAGAATTATTTTTCAAGGAGATAGTACATCTGCATGATGTACCAAAGAGTATTGTGTCTGATTGAGATGTCAAGTTCTTGAGTTATTTTTGAAAGACCTTGTGGAAGAAACTTGGTACTAGATTGCTCTTCAGCACGACTTGCCATCCGCAAATCAATGATCAGACCGAAGTGGTAAATTATACCCTCTCTTCTTTGCTTCGCACTATTGTTAACAAAAATATGAAGAATTGGGACAAGTATTTGGCTTATGTTGAGTTTGCTTACAATCGTAGTATTCATAGCACTGTTAAGCATTCTCTTTTTGAAGTGATTTATGGGTTCAATCCTATCACCCTACTTGATTTAGCACCACTTCCAATCAGCGAAAGGGTTTGTAGGGATGGAAAGAAGAAAACTGAATTGGTTAAGTCCATGCATAAGAGCATCAAGGAGCAGATTGGGAAGAAGAATGCGGCTTATGAGAAGGCAGCCAACAGAGGAAGAAAACAAGTTCACTTTGCTCTAGGTGATCTTGTTTGGATACATCTTCGTAAGGAACGATTTCCAAGCCAAAAAAATCTAAGCTCATGCCGCATGCTGATGGTCCATTTCGAGTTGTTGAGAAAGTGAATCACAATACTTACAAGATTGAATTGCCTGGTAACTACAATGTGTCCGCTACATTCAATGTTTGAGATCTTTCTCCTTACTTGGAGGATAGTTTGGATGATGGGGACTTAGATTTGAGGGCAAATCCTACTCAACAAGGGGGAAATGATGTGCACCATCATGAAGAAAGAGATGATCACATGCCATATACGAATCCAAGAGCCAAATTGATACCTTTGCTCACGTGCGTAGAAGCATGATGTGGTGCGAATCAGATTTGACAAGAATTTGAAAGAAATTATTGCTTGGGAAAGGGCCGAATTTAGAAGGTTATTTTGTTCTTCCTAATTCACCATGATCTCCAGCCACCATCATTTCCATAGTAGCAAGATGCAGCCAAGGTTGTTTTGTTCTTCCTAATTCACCATGATCTCCAGCCACCATCATTTCCATAGTAGCAAGATGCAGCCAAAGTTGTTTTGTTCTTCCTAATTCACCATGATCTCCAACCACCATCATTTTCATAGTAGCAAGATACGGCCACTATCATTTCCTATGTAGCAAGATGCAGCCACTATCATTTTCATAGTGGCAAGATACAGCCACCATCATTTCCACGATAGCCAAATTCTGTTATTTCCTTTTATTTACTGAATTTGCCTTATGTTCCCTCTCTTATCTATATAAAGGGAGACGACCTATGTATTCAATTCATATTTCAACGAATAAAAATAAGTGTTGCTGAATTCTCTTATCTAACTCCTGTATTCACCATGATCTCCAGCCACCATCATTTCCATAGTAGCAAGATGCAGCCAAGATTGTTTTGTTCTTCCTAATTCACCATGATCTCCAGCCACCATCATTTCCATAGTAGCAAGATGCAGTCAAGGTTGTTTTGTTCTTTCTAATTCACCATGATCTCCAACCACCATCATTTCCATAGTAGCAAGATATGGCCACTATCATTTCCTATGTAGCAAGATGCAGCCACCATCATTTTCATAATGGCGAGATACAGCTACCATCATTTCCATAAGAGCCAAATTCTGTTATTTCTTTCCATTTACTGAATTTGCCTTATGTTCCCTCTCTTATCTATATAAAGGGAGGCGACCTATGTATTCAATTCAGATTTCAATGAATGAAAATGAGTGTTGCTGAATTCTCTTATCTAACCCCTGTGTGTAAGTGACGAGTTATAAATCCTAGAACTTATCACTCACATTCTTCTTTTCTTGAGTGTGGCGTTCTACCCCTTTGTGATCTAATTGTGGCGATTTTCTTATCAATCAAATTTCAAAGGTTTCTTTCTTTTTTTTCTTGTGCTCCAACCTTTGTTCTTACCTACACAAGATAGTTATTCAGGCCTGAGCACATCACTACCGATTCGTATAAAATAGTGGGAGAACTTTTAGACTAAAGTCCATGTCTTTAGGTTTAATTAATTCATATACTGATTAGGTTTTGATTTTTTTCTTGTGTGCGCAGAAATAGCCTCAAAATTATCGCTCCGATCACTGTTGGACAGTGAAAAATTGACAGAACCCAATTTCGATAACTGGTATCGAAAACTCAAAATCGTCTTGGAGCACGAGTAGATCTTGTATGTGATTACAGATCGGGTACCTGAGGAGCTTGCTCCCAGCGCTCATGGTGCGATTAGAGACACTTATTTGAAGTGGCTCAACGACTGCACCACGATGCATTGCATTATGCGAGCCTCTATGAACAACGAGTTCAGCCGAAAGTTCGAAGAGGCTCAGTCAGAGGATATGCTCTAAGTGTTGAGAGTCCTTTGGTACTCCCGATGATGTTGAGCAGCACAAGACTAGTTGCGCCATTTTCAATGCTCGAATAAGGGAGAGAGCATCGATCATCGATCATGTATTGTACATGATCGAACAAATCAAGTGACTGAGCAAGCTCAGCTTTCCTTTGCATAAACAGCTGGGGAAGGATGCGATCTTGAACTTCCTGCCCAAATCCTACCTTCTGTTTCTCAGTTATTTGAGAATGATGAAGTCTGTAGTCAACTACCACGACTTGTTATGGTTGTTACAGACTTTGAGAAGGATCACTAGCTCCATAAGGAGACGGTGAATGTAGTGAGAGGATCTTCTTCGAGTGGGCATCATCCCTTCAAGAAAGGAAAAAAGAAAAAAATAAAAAAGTGCAAAGTGTTGGGAATCAGACCCAGAAGCCCAAGTTCAAGGCTAACCAGTGTCAAGCAGAGTGCTTCTATTGTAAGAAGCAGGATCACTGGAAGAGGAACTGTCCTCAGTATATAGCTTCCCTTGACCCGAATAGGCCAAAGAAGAAGAAGCAATCGATTGCTGGACAAGATACTTATATGATAACACCTTGTAAATTCTCTATTTTTGATACAATGATCTGAGTATTGGATACCGTAGTCCTATTAATATTTGCAATTCGTTGCAGGGTCTTCAGATCAGTGAAAGATTTGAAAACGGCGAAAAATTCCTGAATCTTGAAGATGGAAGATCAGTTCCAGTTCTAGCTTTAGAAATCATCAAGTTTGTATTCGAATCTCATTTTATTGTTCTTAATGAATGTCATTACTGTCCCAGTTTTTTTTTAAATGTTATTTTTGTAGACCTTTTGGCCAAGTTAAATTATAAAATATCAATAAAAAAAGTTTTTGTGATATCATTTTAAATGATGTTATGATAATGCGTGGACAGTTGAACAATAGTATCTATGTTGTATCTAGACCTAATGTAATATACATGTCAAATAAACATCCTAGGATAGTCGATGTCACGGATGCCTACCTTTGGCATTATAAGCTAGATCATATCAACAAGAACAGAATGAACATGTTAGCTCAAGAAGGAATTCTTGATAACAATGATTATGAATCATTGCCAATCTGTGAGTCTTGTCTGCTTGGAAGATGACCAAGTCACCTTTTACTGAAAAAGGTGAACGAGCCAGTGATGTTCTGAGTCTTGTACATACTGATGTATGTGGACCCATGAGCACAAGTGCCAGAGAAGGGTATCACTATTTCATTACATTCACAGACGACCTATCTAGATATAGGTACGTCTACTTGATGAAACACAAGTTCGAATCATTTGAAATGTTCAAACGGTTCCGTAATGAAGTAGAAAAACAAACTGAAAAGAATATTAAAACTCTTTGACCAGATCGAGGAGAAAAATATCTTTCTAGTGAATTTCTGACATATCTTGAGGAGAATGAGATTCTCTCTCAATGGACACCTCCTGAAATGTCACAACATAATGGTGTGTCGGAAAGGAAGAATCGAACCTTGTTGGACATGATTTGATCCATGATGGGCTTTTATAATCTGCCGATATCCTTCTGGGGATATGCACTCGAGTCGACTTGTTATGTGCTTAATAGGATTCTTAGTAAATCTGTAAGTAAAACACCATATGAGATATAGACTGGACATAAGCCAGTACTCTCTCATCTTAGGATTTGGGGATGTACGGCTTATGTAAAGTATTTGAAAACAGACAAACTTGAAGTCAGGTCTGATAGATGTAATTTTATTAGACATCCCAAAGAAACTAAGAGATATTATTTCTACCTTGCTGATGAACAAAAGGTGTTTGTCAGCTTTAGGACAATCTTTTTAGAAAAAAATTTCTTGGGAAAGGAATTAATACCTTTAAGGTTAAACTTGAGGAAGTTCAACAGGTAGAACCGACACAATCTAGTGAACCCACAGAATCAGATTTGATGATGTCAAACCCGGAACCTATTGTAGAGGCACCATTGAGAAGATCCGATAGAGTATCGCGTCAACCAGACAAATACTACGGTTTCTTGGTCCAAGATGAAGATCCTATTGAACTCGATGAGAACAATGAGGATCCGATCACCTATATGGATGCAATACAGAGATCCGACTCTGACAAATAGCTTGAAGTCATGAAATCCGAAATGAAGTCCATGAAGATTAATGATGTGTGGACATTAGTTGACCCACCTGAAGGGGTTAAACCCATAGGGTGTAAGTGAGTCTTCAAAAGAAAAAGGAGAGCAGACAGGAAGATGGAGACCTATAAAGCCTCTGTTTGGTTGCCAAGAGTTATCGTCGGCGTTATGGTATTGACTATGACGAGACATTTTTTTCTGTGACAATACTCAAATCCATTCGGATTATGCTTGCGATAGCAGCATACATGGACTATGAAATCTGGCAAATGGATGTGAAAACAACTTTTCTTAATGGAGAGCTACAAAAAGAGATGTATATAATACAGCTTGAGGGTTTCACATCCATAGATGAGTTCAAAGTGTGCAAGCTTCAAAGATCCATTATGGATTGAAGCAGGCATCCAAGAGTTGAAACATGCGTTTTGATAAAGTTATCAGAATGTATGGCTTCGTTAGAAACGGAGAAGAACCCTGTATTTACAAATGGATAAATGACTCTGTGATTGTATTCCTCGTTCTATATGTGGATGACATTCTCTTAATCGAGAATGACATTCCTGCATTACAAGAAATAAAAATCTGATTATTGTCTCAGTTTTCTATGAAGGACTTGAGAAAAGCATCCTACATCCTTAGGATAAAGATATATAGAGATAGATCGAAAAGGTTACTTGGATTGTCCCAGTCCACATACACAGACACCATACTGAAGCGGTTCAGCATGGAGAATTTCAAAAAAGGTTATCTCCCGATAGGCTATGAAATTTCTCTTGAAGAGGGATTGTCCGACAACTCCTCAAGAGAGAGCATATGAGTAGAGTTCCATATGCTTCAGCAGTGGATTATAATATACACCATGACATGTACAAGACCAGATGTGGCATACTCACTAGGATTAGTGAGTAGATACCAGTCTGATCCAGGAGAGAACCACTGGAAGGTCGTAAAAACCATTCTTAAGTATTTGAGAAATACTAAGGACCAGTGGTTTGTAAATAGTAAAACTGATTTGAAACTAGTGGGGTTTAGCGACTCCAGCTTTCAGTCAGACCATGACGATAGCAAGAGTGTGTCGAGTCATATTTTTATTCTGAACGATGGAGCAATCTGCTGAAAAAACTTCAAACAGCACACCGTGGCTGACTCTATTTGTGAGGCGGAGTACATCGTGGCATCCGATGCTGCGAAGGAAGCTGTATGGTTGCGAAAATTCATCGACGAGCTCGGAGTAGCACCCTCCGTTGATGGCCCAAGTCTTTCATGAAAAATTTATTCGATAGCCAAATCTTGACCGATTGCATCATTGGGCTATCATTCCCAATAAGCAGTATGTCATCGACATACAGAACCCAGAAAATAATAGTACTCCCACTTGTCTTCTTATATATACATGATTCATCCTCATTTTTGATAAAGCAAGCCAAACTCTTTGACTGTCATATCAAATTGAATGTTCCAGCTCCTCGAAGCTTGCTTCAATCCATAAATAGATTTTTTAGCTTGCATACTAAATTTGCTCTCCCACTTGAGACAAATCCTTTTGGCTGAGTTATATAGACCTCTTCCTCAAGATTACCATTGAGGAAAGCGATTTTGACATCCATCTGCCAGATCTCATAGTCGTAGTATGCCGTTATAGCGAGCAAAATCCTGATGGACTTGAGTATAGCCACTGGTGAGAAGGTTTCATCATAGTCAATTCCTTACCTTTGTTTGAAACCCTTCGCCACCAAGCTAGCTTTGTAGATTTCTACTTGGCCATCTACTCCGATCTTCTTAAAGACCCACTTGCACCCTATTGGGATTACACCCTCAGACGCATCAACCAAGGTCCACACTTGGTTGGTGTACATCGAGTCCATCTCAAATTTCATGCCTTCCATCCATCTATCTGAGTCTCTACTCGTGACAGCTTTCGAATAGGTCAGTAGATCATCATCCTGAATGATATTGATCGAATTGTCATTCTCAATGACAAAACCATATCTCAGAGGTGCTTAACGCACTCTATCTAACCTTCGGAGAGAAGGTGTATATTGTGGATGTACCTCATCCTTTGGTACTTTTGATTGAGGATCTTCTTGTGGTTCAACCACAGGTATTTCTGGATTGGTTTGTAGATTCTGAACTTCCGTAAGTTCAATATTCCTCCCACTGCCTCTTTGGATGAATTCATTTTCTAAGAAAGTGACGTGCCTACTAATAAATACTTTTTATTCAATAAGATGGTAGAAGTAGTATCCATTAGTCTCCTTAGGATATCCTACAAACCTTCATCTATCTGATCTAGCACTAAGCTTATGTCTAAAAATATTTTTGACATACGCAGGATAGCCCCAAATCTTAAGATGTTTAAGATTAGGCTTCCTTTCCTTCCATATCTCATATGGTGTGCTTGCAACAGACTTTGAAGGCACTCTGTTTAAAATATATGCAGCAGTCTCTAGGGTATATCTCCAGAAAGATATTGAGAGATCAGTGAAGCACATCATGGACCGCATCATATTCATCAAAGTGCGATTTCTCGTTTCTGCTGCACCATTTAACTGAGATGTATGAGGGGTCCATTCAGAGAGAATATCTTTACTTTTAAGATGATCAAGAAATTCACTGGATAATAATTCTCCTCCTCGCAGATCGAAGAATCTTGATATTTTTTTTAGTTTATTTCTCGATCATACTTTGATACTCCTTAAACTTATGAAAAGCTTCAGATTTATGTTTCATAAGATACACATATTCGAACCTTGATAAATTATCTATAAAGGTGATAAAATAGGAGTATCCTCCTCTGGTCTGAATTGTCATCGGTCCACATACATCTGTATATACTAAGGCTAACAACTCATTTGCCCTCTCTCCATGTCCAGAAAATGAAGTCTTGAACATCTTACCCATGAGACAAGATTCACAAGTTTCCAATGATTCATAATCATATGGGTCAAAGAATTCTTTTTTGTATAACTTATTTATCCTTGACTCACTAATATGACCAAGGCGGCAATGCCAAAGATATGTGATATTCACATCTTCTCTCTTTCTTTTCATATTTCTTTCAATATAAAAAATATTTTCGTTGAGTGCAAAATTAAAAGATTGTTATTAATATAACTACTGCCATAAAATTCATTAGAAAAGAAAATGGAACATCCATTTCCCATTAGCCTTATTTCATAACCTTATTTTAATAACAAAAGTATAGAAATAATGTTTCTAATGACCTTTGGCATGTAATAATGGTTTTTTAATTTTAAAATTTTGTCCAAAGGCAAATCAAGCATACAGGTTCCCACAATCTCTGCACTAATGGACTCTCCATTTGCGTCATAAAGCTCAAGGTCACCTCTTTTCAAATCTTTGATATTCTGTAGTCGCTGTAATGAATTACAAATATACGATCCACAGGCGGTATCCAATATCCAAGTATCAGAGTCTGAGCCATTTAATGAAAAATAGATCTGTATCATATACACACCTTTTGGTGCTATACTTGCACTCTGCTTCAATCTTGCAAGATAATTCTTGCAATTATTCTCCCAATATCCAAATTTATCACAAAATGAACAGACAATATCCAAGTGGACATCTTTTGCCTTCTTATTTTTGTAAACATTATTGCTGACCAATCCACGATCAGGAATATCCAGAACATCAGAATTCTTCTCCGGTATGAATTTGATTTACAAGTTCTTCAACCAATCCACATAGTTTGGATCAATCAACATATTTTTATTTATGATTTCATACAGTGAAAATAAAAAAATCATAATGTAGATTTAAATATACATAAATAAAAAATAATAGTATAAACAGACCACTCATGTTTGATATTCATAACTAGATGAAATCTTTTAACTAGTTATGTCTTCTACTATTTTGTCGGATACCATAGTCCTCTCCTATGGTAAACGAAAAATCCTAATCTGGTTTCTTAATGGGGTTGAGACCCTAATCACTCAATGAAACTTTGTGGATATCACAACAAATCTCCATGAGTTCAAAGGTATGAAAACCTATCCAATTGCATCTCATGCAATTTTCAACATAATCCTTATCTCTAAAAATACTCGTAGCCTTGTGGATATCACAACAAACTATAATATTTTTTAGTTAAGTCAAACCCTTCATTTCCTTATACCCATATCTAAAAAATGCTGTTTTTGTAGATATCACAACAAAACAACATATCCAAAATATGTCATAAAGCATCTAATATGCACCAAGACAACCCCACATCAATTCCTATAGCAAGCCTTGTAGATATCACAACAAACTTACGATGATCTTTGATAGGATATTGACTAGGCATAAAGGAAGGTATATGTAGTATTCAAAACACTAAGCAACCTTTATTTAAGATTCGAACTAATCCAATTAGCCAGAAAAGTGTTAAGATTGGTAGCGATCCCTCCGTTGCTTTTCTAAGACACCAATAAATTGACCAGACCAGCAAACAGAATCAATTAAAGAACCACCACATTTGAAACACTCCTTAAACACCAATTGATTAAACGATTCAAGAAATAAGTCAGCTACTGGTTCATAACACTACAACTTAATATGATCTTTAGGAGGACTTTAATGGTCTCATGCACATCCTAATTCAACCAATCATAACGATGCACTATTATAGTTGTATCTTTATAAACATAACAACTAATCATGCATCTAATCATATCTCTAAGATATGAAATCATAATCATATAATATGATTATAAAATAGCAACTTAAGCATATCATATGCATGAAGTACTTATAACATGCATCAATATAAAACATTCTTTTCGCGATTCTTCTTCTTAGGATATCACAATGGCATCCCTACACGTCATAAAAGTACTCCATGGAATGGGAAGAGAGGGTCTTTAAACCCTACTTGCTCTTATGACCAGACGGCTTGATGATGAACCCTAATTCGAGTACTAGGCTACTAAGAAAAATTCTATACATACATCATCCATTTAATATTATGTATCTAAAACATATCTCAAAGACATGCTAGGGTTTGGATGTTCAATTGGGTTCAACTATTGATCCGTCTTGAACCAAACCAAAAATCCATGCTTGATCATAATCAAGACAATATTCCAACCTTTGATTGTATAAATCAAAATAGACTCTGATACCACTGTTGGGTTCTGATGGCGCAGCGAAAGAACTAGATGTTTAAAATTTTCATTCAAAACACCTGACACACCAAAACCCTAATGACTAGAAACCCTTGACTATAACAATCAAAGCATAATAAATGTAAATTAGGATAAAAAGAATACCTGCAGTGCTAATCCCAATTTTCATGAGGCATCCAAGTGTCCGCCCTCCAATGGTGATCCACATGAAAATCGGACCAAAGATAGCGCTCCTCCTTCACTTTACTTCAAGAGTTCTAACCCCTAGAACTCGACTAGCCACCAGTCGATCAGATCTGAGTCTGAACCTCTCAGAACCACCCACTGGACCTGACCACCTTTTTCTGGACCTCTTAAACCCTTATAGCTATTAGGAATAGGCTTGCCTTAAAAGAACAAGCCTTTATCCTAAACCCTAGAGTTGTAAGAGAAGGAGAAGGAGTGGACAAGGGATGTAAGAATTGAATGATCAATTCATCTGTCGTCCCCTATTTATAGTATCAGATGGAGCACCAACAGAGAAGACACGGCTTATCTGGAAAGCCATATCAGGTCTTCGTATCACTTATCTAAGAGTCTTCAAACAGGACTCATCAGGTTATGATACGTCAAGTACTTCCCTCTCATACGCGCACACCCAGAAAGAGATGCAATTGGCGTCTCTTCTATTTTCAAATTTGTGTGAAACTTTGCCACGTATTCCTTGATTCAAATGGAAAGGCAATCAGCAAGGGACGCCCCATTTGGATAGGAATTTAAACAACAGAAGGACTCTTCATCGCGAAGAGTCGCACGAGTCCTTTCTCTGTCGCGCGTGCACGCCCAGTTAAAAGGCATCAAAAGTAACACTCCACTACATGATAATTTTCCATACTTATCATACGGAATCAGCATTTAAATCTGATCTTTATCAGAAAAAATACCAGATAATAGTGTCAGCTAAGACTCCTTAAAACAAGAGTCTTCACGTCTCTTCGCACATCCAAAAAACTTTTCGTGTGCGCGACATGGTTCCAGGAAAATTTCCAAGCGCAATCCAAAGGATTTTTCATACTATAAAAGGCATGCAAGGTGGTTAAGGTTCTGATCTAATGCTATATGAGTCAGAGATCCAAAGTAAAAGGACTCTTGGTCCTTCTGCATGCAAAACCAAAGAGCACATGCGCTCTTCTTAAAATTGTGCCAAGAGTCCTTAACAAAAAGGACTCTTGATTTTTGGCATTAACTTGAAATATGATGCCCCTTTTTGGGCTGCCTCCAAGTGGCATGACCTAACCCAATTGCTTACTAAATTGGATTAGCAAATTAGCAAGATATGAAGCCAAATTGATCTCCCAAGGAGCTAGAGTTTCCACACGTGCTAGCATGCTTACTGAAAACCCTGATTGTATCCAATATTCCAATCAACCTTATCAAAAGAGTCCTTGGCCAATTTCTATATGTGTGTGATCCATTGGGTTCCATATCTAACTAGCAGTAGGTCTGGATGCAAGTTGACCGAATTTGATTAGATTCCAATCTAACCGATTTAGGTCCAATCGAGCGCATCCGAGTTCAATAACTAGAATCCTTTCTAATTGACGATCGAATTAAACTCTTTAGTTCAATCAAACCTACAAGTCAAGATTAATGTCTAGCAACATATCATAATTACCCAGAAGATGTAGAATTTGATGAAAATACCAAATATACCCTTCAGTGACAAGTTACCATACAATTCAATCCTTCGATCATCCCTGCATCTCGAATATGTTCATGAGTATGGAATTATGTCAAACTCAAACACATATTCACATCAATTCTCGATTAACCAATGATGACTCCAATGATGAAGCATTAGAAACTCTTTCTAATCTCCTTCCTGCTTTTGACCAAAAGACTTTTTTCGAGTCATCTAGAGATAAGAATTACAGGATGAGATCTCCTCTTACTAGGAGGGATCAATTCCATATTGACCTACTCATAACCTTTATACATACTTCACCATACCCAGAACATTCCGTACATGTCTTAATGCCATGTCTGGATATGAACTAAAATATAGGTTCATGTGCACAAAATTCTATGGTGGTCTCAGATTTAAGAATCACTTGCACAACTCCCACTTAGAGAACCATCTTTGACATGCAAGTAAGGCTTCCATAAGATGTTCCTTGTCGTCGAGTTAATTCAGTGGACTCATTTCCAAATGAACACCCACATCCTTGTATTAGTGTCCCACACACAAGTGGCTGGTAAGATCTGCCACCGTCTCCATCGAGCATACATAGGATATGCCAGTCTATCTGGAATATTGATCTCTGACTCAATACTCCTACGATCAGAAATATTTAAGATTAGGATTTTAGATCTCACTGGCATGACCTATTCATGTCTCCTAAAATCATTGGCCTAATCTTTGGGGTTCATCATAATCTTAAACATAATAAGATGCAGCTAAAATGATAAATCAATACCTCATTTTATTATCCAATAATAAATATCATTACATGAGTTGGAAAATTATAAAGAAAATCCCATCGCAACATACTTGCAATTGACTTTTAGAGCACTCTTCTTTCACTTGCCGTCCGACTCTAAGAGGCCGAGGTCAAGATCAGAAAAGTGACTTCTGACCTTCTCCTTGAAATCTTCAGCCCCCTGCATATATGAAAGCGAGGCGAATTCTGATTTAACATCCAAGAACTCAGCCGAAGACTTGAAAGCCTTGACCGTGGCAACCTCCAACTCCCCCCATGCTTCCTCTTCTCGACTGATAGCTGAGCTTCAATTTCAGCCCAAGCTTTTGAGAGCTCGGCCTCCAGTCGCTTCATCTTTTCTTCCAGTGACTTGGCCTTCTCCTCGGCCTTCAGTTTGGACAGTTGGGCATCGTCCGCCCTTCTATTAGCCTGGCCGACCTTTTCCTCGGCCTCCCTCGAGATACGCCAAGCTTCGCGCACCGTCTCTGAAAAGTGATCGAAGTGATAGACGAGCTAAAAAAAGAAAGAGAAAAGAAGAAAGAGTAGGTCAGTAAAAAGTGCTTAAGAAGGAAAGATCGAAAGTAGCCAAGGAAGGTCAGTAGATCATCACTTACCCGGAGAAGGAAGTCCCATGAATCCTGAATTCGGAACGCCCCTTCAGAGTTGAAGGCCTCAACGTCGATCGATAGTAAGACCGACCTAAGCAGAGATCGGACGAGCCGATAATCGTCGATGGCCTTCCTGGCGTCCGGGGCCTCGACATCTAGTAGAACTTCCACCGAAGGGGACACCTCGACCGGTAGGCCGGCCGAACGAGAAGACATGCACATCGAAATCCGAAAAGTGCCCGAACCTCACTGCGACGAAGATGCAGAAGGCCGAGGGCAGGTTCCCCTGGCCTGACAAAATGAAGCGGTGCCACCACCCTTGCTGGCGTCGAAGATTCCTTCCTCGAAGTGCTACTGGGCCCCGAGGAACCCCCAGCCACAAGCTGGGCGAGCACGGCCTCGATCTGGCCACGCTTTGAAGCAGAAGTCGCACTTGTCTTCTTTCTCTTCGCAGCAGCCCGATGAATAGCCTCCAGCTCCACAGAATTCATTGCTGCATAAAAGACAAGATTAGTCAAAAAGAAAAGAAGCACCGAACTAAAGAACATAAAAAGAAACTTACTCTTTGGGTCGGCCAAAGTCAATCCGACCTTGAACAAAGTCTCCTCGATAAGAAACTTGATCAACGGAGGAGTATGACTGAAAATCTACTTCAACACCTCCTCCTCGTCTAACAAAATTGGAGCTCTGATTGCTGACCTATGAAGTCGACCCCACGACATGTTGAAGTCCTAAGATTGCTCAGCCAAAACGAAAAAGAAGCGCTCCTTCCAGTAATGCACTAAGGAAGGAGCACCTCGAAAGAGATAATGTCCCCTCTGAGGAGAGGCGTACCACCACCCGACCTCTGTAGGATGCTCCTTCAATGTGAAGCAAGCTCAAGAAAAACGGGAGGTCGGTTCGACCCCAAGGAGAAGGTAGTAGGCAAAGAAACCTAAGATTTGGTGTCATGAGTTCAACGTAATGCTACAGAAGCTTATTCTATATAAATTAAGAAAGTCTATAACAAGAAAATAGAAGGACAGTCGAATATTGGTCTTTAAGGATTGCTCATAAAGACCTGCTCGACCCTGACGAGAAAGAGCTATCCGTTCTCCGAAAATGGCGACCTCCGACCTGAATTCAGCTAGGACTTGATATTTCAACCTAATAATCTCCAAATCCTCGAGAGTGAGGATGGAATTTACTCTAAATGGATCGAAGTCCGGAACTTCGAGTCTACCCGAAGAACAAGCTATCTCAGACTCTAGGTCCACATCCCCAACGTCGTCACCCAAGCTCCAAGTGGAGGGGGATGAACTAGAATCACTCATAGTTAAAAAGTAAGGAACTGACCTAAAGATGAAGTGGCCAAGCAATCAAGGTACGACGAACAATGATAACTCGACTGTACCCGAGCAATTGGGCAGAGTCTCCAAGTGCCAAAGCTCCCTCTGAATAGTGGAAACAGTAAAAACAAAGTTACCACACCCTTATTTATAGAAGTCCAGGACGGCTCCGATCTACTATCGATTTACCTTCTCCGACCGATGTTTGACAAATGGCAACCTATGATTGGTCAGAACGTGGCTTCCGTGGATTCAAAGAATCAGCAGTCCAGATTTGAAGACAGTTGGCCTCAGGAAGCCGATCTTCGACACGTGTCAATGGAGGACAGCTCAACAAGATCAGATCAGCCTTGACCTCAGACTAGTACTCTCTTCGACCGACCTATCGGTAACTCAGCCTCGAGAGTAGGGGGTATTTGTTGTGGATCTGTACCTCGATCTTGACTTCTCTACGTCCTCGGCACTGGCCGAGCTATAGAAGATGATAACTATTAGATTATGAGCATACGACATATGAAGATCGCTAGGCACGACCTATCACATTGGCCGTAGTTCCAATTCCTCGACCTAATCCTACTTCACCTGATCCTTGGATGATCTAAAGTAACACGTACGCAACAGACCTATTTCAGCCAGCAAGAGGACAAGCACCTGCTCCACGAACTCCAGTATCTTGGCCACAGACGACCTATCATAGCTCATCCGTCGTCGAGCTAGTCTCCACATCAGATCTGGCCCACCTTCAAATTGAAAAAATCCAGATAGAGTAGAACTCCTCCATAATCGAGTCTCCCATAAAAAAAATATCTTCTCCGAATCAATCTGTGCGATAAATCCGAAAATCATCAGAACTCCGAGATGGATACGACTCAAACTTCTCTCCTATAAATTAAGGCTCCGAGACCCTCTAAGATATGCAATCGACTCCTCGCACTCTCCTCTCATTGTTCTCCATCTTCTGACTTGAGCATCGAAGGGTCTTCACCGGAGAACGCCACCCTTGGTGAGAACTTGTTTTGCAGGTGTTCGGGTGAAGCTCCAACAGCGATTTCACCTCAACCACATCCACCTCGGTGACTGACCTCAGGCGAGGAGATCGGCAGCAACAGTTGTGATTATGTGGCTGGAAAAATTTTGCTTGCCAGCACTTGGGTGCAACAGCAGGTGCAAGGAAACAGATATCCTAAAATCAATTTAAGTAGAGAAGCACTGGGGAAAAGGGTGAATGTTTAAATTTTATAAGAGTTCCCAAAGAATGTATGTTACCCCATCTATGTTGAGCGTGAGGTGCAATTGATAGAGCACAGATAGTTGTGATCATGTGACTGAAAAAATTTTACTTGCTAGCAGCAGGAGCAGGGAAACAGATATCCTAAGATCAACTAAGAGAAGCACGAAGGAGGAGGGTGAATGTTTAAATTTTATGAGAGTTCTCAAAGAATGTGTGCTGCCCCCTGTGGAAGTTTCCTACCACCAAGGGCAGCATTAATGGTTGCAATCCCCATTTGATATTTACTCCCACTTCTAGCCAGTACATTCAGGAACATAAAGAGTGCCTCCCTGGTGGACGGGTGGCAAACACCTCAGCATGATAAAAGCTCAAGGACCATGAACAAGGGCTTGTATTTGCTTAGCATAATAGAGATGAATAGTCAAAATTTTATATAAAACACCTAACTTATGACCAAGCATTTAAGTGTGCTAACATTACTCTAGTGACACAATCTTTTTAGCTCAATATAGGTTTATTGCATAAAAGTACAAGTGCAATAGCTCCCATTTTGCAAAAGATTGCTTATATAGTAAACTATATACTTCATGTATTTCATTATTTTTTCTACACTTTAACATGGATAAGGTAGTAATCCTTTACCCTATTGTTGCCTTTGAAGCAACAAAATGATGGACAAGATAGTATTAAACTCTTGACCAACTTTCATCACTGTCCCAACTTATCAAAGACTTGCACTACAACATGCTGCCTAACTTTTCACATTGCTTGGCAGAAATAAAGAGGAAAAATCTCTTAATCTAAGACACTATCACTTCCCAATTGGAACGTAAGTTTTTCTGTCTTCTCCAAACTAAGGCTATATTCTTGTCCAAGTCCTTAGAATAGTCTTATTGCCTAATCATGCATATTCAGCAAGTTCCATATAAAGCATTACAGACCTAAATCCACATGTACATATTGTGTCCCAGAAAAGGCATTTTTTCAGTTATCTAAAGATGTCTAAGCAATATATTTGAACACTAAAGGTCTAAAGCAACAACTAATAGCTCAAAAAACATTATCCAGTAAGCTGCAAACAAATATAGAGCAACTACTAGGTCAGGTAATGCAAGGATCAAACCCGAATAAGATATGAGACATGGATGAACATAGTGCGACAGAATGCAATATAATAATATAAGCATAAAGGTACTATTCTCACATGTACCTTGTTCCATAATGATGTCAATAACTGTGTGAAGAGGTATGTGCTTCTCAACATTTGTAGACCCTAGGAAAGGCAAAAAGGAAGGTCTTCTGGCCTACTTGCAAAATTACATCATGTCATGCACAACAATGGGAGCCAATAAGCAGAGTATAAGAAAACAAATATAAGAAAACCAATAACTACCTTGTAAACTATCTTGTTGGCTGTGACATAAAGTTTGCATGAAGATATATCCTTCTGCAGCACATATCGTCTGACAGGCAGATACAGAAGCATAACTACACCAACTCCCCAGGCCAAAACAAGCAATAATGATATCAAAACCCATATAATTGTGTCACATTGCACATGATTTTTTGCAAGCTCTTCAAATGAGGCTCTGTACAATACTTTTCCAGAAATTTCTGCTTCCTCGTCATCAATCTCAGATACAGGATTTGCTAGTAAAAGCTCATCTGATTCACTTTCTTCATGTAAACTAATAGCATGACCAGTCAACATTCCTACAATTCAGAGGAATCGTGTTGTAAATCAACCAGAAGATCACATCTGCTAAATAAAAAAAAAACTGACAAAAAAGTATAGTAATAAATATGTTATGCTACAAGTTGGACAATTCTTCATCCATCTTTCTTTTCCCCCTTTTTGGGTGGGTTGGGGGGGTTCATGCAGTCCAGATAGCTCTATCATAGAGGAATTTTATTTAGAGACTTAAATTTCCAGCACATAGGAAGTACGTGCCATCCCAGGAAAAAGAATTGCCAGGGTCATTATAAATATGAATGTAAACATGAGTACACAGTTCTCACCATCAACATAGAACAATCAGCAGTTACATTGAGCATTAAGGTTCATTTTATACAGAACAAGCCTCTAAGCAAGTTGAGGAGCCAAGATCTCTTTCATATGGTCAAATTTTAAGGAAGTGTGTGCTACAAACCAGTCAACTTTCGAGAGTCCTATAAACAGAGGTTCAAGAGGAGAAAGTCTCATTAAAGTAGTCAGCCACCTCTTCCGAAAAGAAGCCCACTAAACCCTGTTGTAGTTTGGGCATCACTAACCAGTCACCTTTGAGAGTCCCATGAATTTAGCAGGAAACAAACTTGTTAAAGCAGCTGGTCAGCTATTTGGAAAGAGTTTGAGTCTAATTTCTGCCCACTTTTAGGTGAGATTCCACAATATCCTACCTGTACTTTAAATTTATCAGGGACAAAATTAGAGTTACAGAAGATGATTAAATGCAATGTAGATATAATTGCTATTTCAGCAGTCCCTTTTGTGTATGCAAACACAGATGGTTTGTGCCATGAAATTAATGTTTTAGTTTCACTTGATTACTGAAATAATATTTGTTAATTGTTGTAATCAAGTGAAATTTGAAAATTTTTATCTAAAATCTCACGGCCTTGATTCCAATTTAGGAAAAACAAGTTTGAGCTCTTTCTGCATTTCTGGTATTTAATGAAGTTCTTGAGAGTATTCGATTACTTTTTCTACATGTGCAGAGCTGTCTAAACCACAATAACAACAGCCTTGGTTCTAATTTAGGGAACTAATTTGAGCTCTTTCTGCATTTTGGTATCTAATTAAGTTTCTAAGAGAATTTGATTACCTACATGTGAAGCATTGTTTAAAGTACAAGAAAACCAGTGCAACAATGTTTAAAGAGGCAAATTATCAGATTTCACGTGGTTGGTAGAACATACAAGTGCTTCAACTTTATTCAATATGATGATGCCAAAAATTGGAATGAGGATTTTGGCTGGTTCATTTAATCCTTCATCCTGGGTTCTCATGACATGGATTAAGGTGGTGAATAGGCATTTCAACAATCAATTGTTGAACCTCCGATTGTACCATGGAAGAACTAAATGAAACATATTAATCAGAAAATGCTCTTTAAAAAAATGAGAATCAGAGTTGTTAGAAAGTTAAAGCATATCACATTACTTGATACGACGATGGCCATAAAATACTACTTTGCTAAGAAGAACAACCTAAGGAAATGAAAATGAGATTCATCAAGGATAAGATAAAAGTCGAAAATCTATTATAGTACTGCATGGAGGACCACATATTGGACAAGCCAACAACCACTTGACACCTCAAAGAGATGAAGATTAAAATGGAATTATGGAAGGCTAGTAAATTATAGCTGGTGACAAGCGGATGTGAAGGTCGGGTGGCTTCCTTTTGGTGTGTCTCCCTGAATGTAACTTTCTAGCCGACCCTAAATAGTTGGGAAAAGACTAAATGATTACGAAATAAAAAAAGAGGATGCAGCTTTTTCTTTCCTTTTCTTCGTTAAACTTCCATTTATGTGTCTTCTGAGTGATTGTTTTATTTACTTTGGTAACACCTCCTCATCACCAATTATCAACAAAACCATTCTCTAACACTCAGACTATGCAATGTTCTCCAACACAAGGAACAACCTTCAGAGCAACATTTGGCCCTATTTTACCTCAAATATGCCAAAACAAACGCTTCCTCAAATCTGGAAGAACTGAAAGAAGATGGACGCCAACTACAGATCCGTAATTCAGTCCTTTCAATCACAAGACTGCATTCCTCAAGAATACTCTCGACATTCTTGTGAGCAGAGTAAGCCTCCACGAAGGCAAAAGGAAAAAGGGATAAGAAACTACACTTGCTGTTCCTTTTCCCCCCATTTTTTTCCCATACTCTTCGTCCGCCCACTTCCATTTTATCATCTAAAAGCCAAAAAAAATACTAGCGAATGTCTAACTAAAATTCATATTGTCAGAAGCATCCAGGCGCCATCATCAGTACGACTGCATGAAAAGGAACTGAAGAAAAAGGAAATTTTGAGTACTCCTTTGGGATGAATTTCACGTATAAGTTTCCAAAAACTTAAAAAAAAAAACTAATAAGGAAGCAATATAATAGAAAGAATCACCTGGGACTGCCGGAGTGGAAGTTATCTGAATCCGTTTGTCAAGGAAGAGGAAAACGTTTGATTGAAGCAACGAGCGCGAGATTTTAGGGGTTTTCAAGGGCTGTTTTGCTGCTGCCCAGCGATCAGAAACGACCAACCTGCTGCCCTCTCTCACCTACCCCAAACCTTCAGAAATAGCCACTTGGGCCGTGAGCGGCCTCGTCCAAAGTCAGGCCATCGTCCCCAAGGGTGGTACTTACAAACTCATCCAAGCCCAAGGCCTAAACGAGATGGGCCGGCGGTTTTTTTGTTTTTTTTTTGATAGAATTTTGGTCAAATATTTAAAGAGAACTCGGCGGACCCGGACTCCCACTATAAGCCTTTCTAGGCCATTCTTTCTAACACGCGGTCCATTGGATCAGTTTTCTTTCTGCTTCTTCTTCTTCTTTGTTGTTGTTTAACTCCTAATCCCTCTCAACCATATAGTGATAGTAATACCACATAATGATAGTAAATAAGAAAAGAGATTGTGAATTAAAAGAAGGGCCACTCTACGAGCCCTCGTCCTCGTCGGCAGGAGAACCAAATGTTAAAAATTTAATATTTGAGGTCTTTCTGAGCCTTTTTAAGATTAAACAACATAAAAAAAGAGTGTCCTATAAGTCAATCGTAAATGTGTTACGATGAAACTTTTCTTTATGATTTTCTAACTCATGTAATGATATTTATTATTTGATAATAAAATAAGATATTGATTCATCATATTAGCTGCATCTTATTATGTCTAAGATTATGATGAATCCCAAAGATTAGGATAATGATTTTAGGAGATATGAATGGATCATGCTAGTGAGACCTAAAACTCTAAAATCCTAATCTTAAATATTTCTGATCGTAGGAGCATTGAGTCAGGGATCAATGTTCCAGATAGACTGACACATCCTATGTATGCTCGATGGAGAGGATGGCAGATCTCACTAGCCACATGTATATGGGACACTAATACAAAGATGTGGGTGCTCATTTGAAAAATGAGTCCACTGAATTGACTCGATGAAAGAGAACATCTTATGGAAGCCTTACTTGCATGTCAAAAATGGTTCTCTAAGTGGGAGTTATGCAAGTGATCCTTAGATCTGAGACTACTATAAAATCTTATGCACATAAATCCATATTTTGGTTCATACCCAGGTATGATATTAAGATATGTACGGGGGGTGTTCTGGATATGTTGGAGTATGTATGAAGATTATGAGTAGGTCAACATGAAATCAAACATCCTAGTAAGAGGAGATCGCATCCTGTGAATTCTCATCTCTAGATGATTCAGAAAAAGTCTTTTGGCCAAAAACTGAAAGAAGATTAGAAAGAGTTTCTAATGCTTCTTTATCGGAGTCACATTGGTTAATTGAGAATCGATATGAATATGTGTTTGAATTTGATATGATTCAATACTCGTGAACATATTCAGGATGCATGGATGATCGAAGGATTGAATTGCATGGTAACTTACCACTGAAGGATATACTTGATATTTTTATCAAATTTCATATCTTCTAAATAGTCATAATACATTGCTAGACGTCAATCTTGACTTGTAGATTTGATCGAATTAAAGAGTTTAATTCGATTGCCAATTAGAAAGGATTCTAATTGTTGAGATCGGATTAGCTAGATTGGACCTTAATCGATTAGATTAGAATCTAATCAAATTAGGTCAACTTATACCCAGATTTACTGCTGGCTAGATGTGAAACCCAATGGGTCATACACATATAAAAATTGGCCAAGGATCTTTTTGAAAAAGGTTGATTGAAATTTTGGATTCAATCAGGGTTCTGATAAGTATACTAGCATGTGTGGAAATCCTAACTCCTTTGGAGATCAATTTGGTCTCATCCTGTTGGGAATAGTGTCCCAAATCAGACGTCAGTCTGCTGACGATTGTACTCATTTTTGTATTTGTATATAAATTATGAATTAATAAAAATTATTTTGACATTTTTCATCACAAAATGTTTCATCTTCTAATGAACTCCTATGTCGTGGTGAAGTCTTTAGGACTATTTAGACTCGACAAAGGAGGATTTGTCGTTTAGTCTTGGGGAGAAGACAGCCGAGCTTCAACAAGTGAAAATCCAACTGTCGCTTGAGCGGAAGGCCGTCGCGGACGCAGAGGCGGAGTCCGAATTCTGTGGAAGCGGCGTCGAGAAGCGGAGGCTGAGAGCCGGCGACTTCGTCAGGCGCTCCAGGATACGCTGCGGAAGAAGGAAGAACTAGAAGAAGCAGTGGAGAACCTGAGGCAGTCCTGGTTGAGGGATGGAGGTGATAACCCTAGGTCGGAGGGAGCGGGGCCTCCTTAGAGCTCTTTTGTAGTCACCCCCTTTTTCTTCTCTTTTTTTTTTGTCGTTTTGTCCTTCTTTCCCTGGCCGTCCCGGCCCTGTAGTACGTATATCGGAAATGGAAAAAGAGCGTTTTGTGTTACCTTGTTCACGTGTAGCACTGATATTGTCGTCGGTTGAATCTTTCTGGTCGTTTGGCTTGTTTGACGTAGATGTCGTCGTGGGGGGGCTCTTTCCTTTCATCCGACCTTGTTACGCGGCCGAGTTTCGCCACCATTATTAACCCTTGCTGCAGAAGTGGCGGATGGAGCCCGGTTCCCGTAGGAGGCCGGGTGAAGTCTTCCTTGGCGGCGGAACCCGGCTCCCGTAGGAGTCCGGGTGAGGTCTTCCTTGGCGCGGAACCCGGCTCCCGTAGGAGTCCGGGTGAGGTCTTCCTTGGCGGCAGAATCTGGCTCCTGTAGGAGTCCGGGTGAGGTCTTCCTTGACGGCGGAACCCGGCTCCCGTAGGAGTCCGGGTGAGGTCTTCCTTGGCGGCGGAACCCGGCTCCCGTAGGAGTCCGGGTGAGGTCTTCCTTGGCGGCGGAACCCGGCTCCCGTAGGAGTCCGGGTGGAGTCTTCCTTGGCGGCGGAACCCGACTCCTATAGGAGTTCGGACCTTCCATTTTGCTTGAGCCGGCGCGAGGTTCTCCTCTCGTTACCAGCCTGGCTTGTGGGGGCGCGTTAGGGCGCTGTAAGGCCTCTCCCCCCTCCGGTCTAAAAGAACCGGGCCTTCAACTTTGCTCATGTCAGGACGAGGTTCTCCTCCTGTTCCTGACATGGCTGTGGGGGCACATTAGGGCATTGCAAGGCCTCTCCCCCATCCAGTCTAAAAGAACCGGGCCTTTGACTTTGCTCAAGTTAGGGCGAGGTTTTCCTCCTGCCCTAACAGGGCTGTGGGGGTACATCAGGCGTTGTAAGGCCTCTCCCCCATCCGGTCTAAAAGAACCGGGCCTTTGACTTTGCTCAAGTTAGGGCGAGATTTTCCTCCTGTCCCTAACAAGGCTGTAGGGGCACATTAGGGCGTTGTGAGGCCTCTCCCCCCATCCGGTCTAAAAGAATCGGACCTTTGATCTTGCTCATGTCAGGACGAGGTTCTCCTCCTGTTCCTGACATGGCTGTGTTTTTGGAGGGATCATATCCAGTCATAATACATCCACGCTAGGTGGGAGGAGCATGTTAGCTAAAAAGAAAAGTAGGTTCAAGGTGAAATAGTAAGCGATACATTTACAGTATTCCCGCTCCTCCTTGAGGCCCTCCGGTGATGGAGTCGATGGTCCCGATGGGAGGCCGGTCCCCGGGCTGCTCCTCCCTTTTCTGCGGTTCAGGCGGTGGGAGGGCTCTTGGCCGGTCTCCTCTACCCTCAGGCCTGCGACGGACGAATCTGTCGAGCCGACCTCATCGGATGAGCTCCTCGATCTCGTCCTGGAGCTGGATGCATTCCTCCGTGTCATGGCCGTGGTCACGGTGGTAGAGGCAGAACTTGTTGGGGTTGCGCTTCCCGGGGTGTGTGCGCATCCTCTCCGACTTAGGGAGCTGCTCCCTGACCTCCATCAGCACCTGGGCCTTCGAGGCGTTGAGGGGGGCATAGTTGCGGAACTTTCCTGGTGGGGAACCCCGCCGAAACCTGCTGTCCAGGCTCCTCTGCCTGCGTGCCCGGGGCGGAGTATGGGCGCGCTTAAGTCCAGGAGGAGATCGGGAGCGAGGCCGAGCTTCCTTTGGCCTCTTCTCAACTGCGGGCTTACTAGAATCTCCCGCCTGACGCTCCCTTGCTGTCTCTTCATCCTTCATTTTGAAGGCTTCTTCCGCTCGGGCGTATCCTTCAGCCCGAGCCAGTAGATCAGCAAAATCCCTGGGGTACTTCTTCTCCAGAGAGTACAAAAGATCATTCTTCTGAAGGCCACCTTTCAGGGCGGCCATGGCAACTGACTGGTCCAAGTTCCGGACCTCCAATGCTGCGATGTTGAAGCGGTTGACGTAGGCCCATATGGACTCCCCCTCCCTCTGCTTGATGTTGATGAGGGACTCCGAACCCTTCCGGGGATGCCGGCTGCTGACAAAATGGGCCACAAATTGGTGGCTCATTTGATCGAAGGAAAATATGGTACCCAACTTCAGAGCCGAGTACCAGTTCCTTGCTGCTCCCTTCAAAGTAGACGGAAAAGCCCGGCACAAGATGACGTCAGGAGCGCCGTGAAGCAGCATCATCGTTCGGAAGGCCTCCAGATGATCAACCGGGTCCGACGTCCCGTCGTAGCTTTCGAACTGGGGAAGCTTGAAGTTCGGCGGGATCGGTTCCTGCATAATCATTTAGGAGAAGGGAGGGTCAGTGCAAATATCCTCACCATAAGCGGGAGGCATGTGGCGGAGTTCTTCGATCCGCCGGTTCATCTCCTGGAGCCTCCGGTCCAAGAAATTCTCTCGACTTCGAGTCTCGAGGGTCTTTTGGCAGAACGGGGGTAGGGATCTTCCAAGGGTGGAGTCATGATCCGACTGAGGGCTCTCTACCCTCGGATTCGCCTTCCCGGGAAGGACGGGGCGGCTGGCCCAGGTGGCCCGCCCCGCCGCCGGGTTCTGGCATTCCGGAGATGCCCCCTCTGGATGCGCCGACGCCTGCGGTTGCTGCTGCTGCATCGCTTGTACGGCTTCGACGAGGCCCTTGACCTGCTGCGCCAGTAAGTCAAATTGCTCCGCGCCGACCGCCGCCGCCGGAGGGGGAGGAGGAGGAGGCTGAGAAACTGGAGGGGAGGTCGGAGCCTGAGATCTGGCCGCGGAGGCGTAGACCACCGTGTGGACGCCTTGCGCGGAGGCATCGAGTGCTGATCTCGTGGAGAAAGATTAGGAGTGGGTGACGGAGAGATGGTCGGAGACGGCTCCGTTGAACACTCCTTCAAGAACAAGGATGCTGCGAAGGTTCGCCCCCCTTCCTCTAGCGCCAATCCTGTTGGTACAAAAATCTGCTTGCGCCGGAGAAGCTGGAGTCGGGGAAGCCGCGGTCGCCGCCGGGACCTGCAAGGGAAGTCTAAACCGGAGGTGGGGTTGCTCCGGCAAGACCCTCCGACGCTCAAGTCAGTTCTCTGCCTCAACAAGAATGGAGTGCTCGAACGGAGAATTTAGCAGAGTTTTGAGATAGAAAAATGAGCTTAAAGAATAACGTATCTGGGTCCCCCTTTTATAGGCGGAGGAGGCAACGGATTGATGGCGACGTTTGTAACCGTCTGGTAGTGGGCCGCCCATGGTCAGGGGAATTGATTGCAAAGGATAGTGGGGTAGACGCGTGGCCATCATCGTGGCTCGCCACGTGGAATCTGTTACGAGGGGTGGAGCAGCGTCCGTTGTCGTGACTCGCCAACGGATGGGAGAATCGCATGGAATCCGTCGCAGGAGGTGGAGCAGGTTCGTGGCCGTTATTGCGGCCGTTTTAGGGTTAGATCTTGAAACTTTTTCAAGATCAGACAGCGAAAGACTAAAATAAATCAAAATTTATCTTATAAAATTAAAGAATCTCTAAATCTAAGATCTTATTATTTGATTATTATATGATATTAAATCAAAAATTAAAATATAAAAAACAAGAACTACATGTTGATCATATCAATATGTTTCTATACTACATCTAATGTATGTAAAATATAATAGATCAGATCTATTACCTTGCAAGTTAGATATTCTAACTTTACTGATCCAGACTTAAGGATGATGTTATGAGCCACACATGCATCCGACCTCTAGGAGTCGTCCACACGAGTCCACGAATCACGATCAGAAGTCTTAGTCTAGGAAATCAGCACAGTATGCTAGTACTGTACTGATCCTTCTTCGATGGTTGATCAGATGCCTCCTTCTTCTTGATTTAGACTCTTCTAAAAATGAAAAGTAGGAGAAGGAGTTTTAAATATGAGATACTCTTAGAAAACTCACAGATGGAGGAAGAAAAGAGATGAACTCAGTAACCCTAGAAGAAGACCCTCTTCTTCTTCTCTTTGCTCTAACCCAGACACTTAGTTTTGTGTCTATTATATCTCTATGCCTCAATACTCTTTCTCTTTGATTTTTACATGCCTCAAAGTTCTCTCAATGCTCTATAATCCATGAAAATTTTAAGAAGAAATTGATCTTAAATAAAAAGATATGAAGAATCCTTGTCTAGGTCAAATACCTAGTCAAGGAAAATCCAAACAGGGCAAGACAAGGGGTGCCCAACTCATGGGCGCCCCCTCTTTCTTTTTCTACCATGGACCACCAGCAAAGGGTGTACAATATGTGTCATAAAAGTCATAAAAATTTCAAAAAAAATCTGAGTAAAATCAGTGCCATAAGGAAAGAGTTTTGGTTTCTAAAATTCTATCTCATAGAATTTGAAATCCAAACTAATTCCTACTTTGACTTGGTCTACAACCACATTCCATATAAGAGAGAAAAAGTAAAAAACTTTAGGCATACGTGAAGGCCTGGGAGAGAAGGTTTTGTCACACAAAATAAGAGAGAGTGGGCGTGGGGGGCTAAGGTGGCGCAAGGTGGAATCCTAGTCTTACTAGGATTCAGTCTATAACTTGTTCAAATTTGATTTCTCAAACCAAGTCAAATCAAAATCAAATCAATCCAATTAAAATAAGTCTTAACCTAATTAAAAATCTAATTTAATTAGATTAAATTAGATTTAAATCTGATTTAATTTTCTAATCGAATTAGAAATTAGGTTGACCCAAGTCCTAATTGAACTAAGACTAGTTTTTCCTTACACTTGGCTTATCCAATAAACTAATTGGACTTGATCCAATCAAGCTCAAACCAAATCTAATTAAATTATATTCAATTAGACTTCATCTCAGCCCATTGGTTTAATCAAATTAAGCTAATTAGTAATCAAATTTTTAATCGATCCTCATATAATACTTGCACTAGGTTAAATATCAATCGTATTGATCGTTTAACCCTAGAACGATTCTTAATCGTTGATCAACCATCCGATCGGATCGTGAACTCTAATGTGTGTGATCTCATAGGTCTGAACCTAAGTTGGTAGTATAGAAATAAATTTCTGTATCAATCAAAGGGACCATCTAGCAATGGTATCTGACGGTCGGATAGGTCGAATGTGTAGAACAACATCCTTAGAACCCATGCAGATATAGTTTCCATATAATTAATCTTCTTGACCAAAATACTCATAGGATACCTCAGAGTTTAACTGTCAACTCTGATCAGGTTGTCCACATTATATTTCAAAATATCAAATCCATCTGATGGATTATCCTGGCCAAGGTTTTGCTAAATTGAAATACAGCGACTTATTTTTCTCCAACTCTTGGAGTGGTCAATCCCATCTCGATCACACTCTGACTTCGCAAGTACTTGACTGTGCCCAGAAGCCTTCCATCATTGAATTAAAAATTCAGTTAGTCCAGTACCAAAGCACAGTGAGTTGCTTGCAAGTCACTAAGGCGATCTCAGATCTAAGGGACACTTATACCTATATCTCATCAGAGACATTCTTGATAGTAGAATGCTCTGGAGTTGGTCACGTTCAATGATGATGTACCTTTACATCTCACCTGTATGCCATACCAGTGTCTTCACACTCCTTGGTTAAGAGGACAACCAACCCATATGGCCTATGGTGACCTATGCTCGATTGAAGCTGTCGTCCTTATTAACAGCCTATCATTTGGTCGTGAACAGTTTTAAGGACTAATTGATAAATCCTCTCTTTATCGAACCTAAATAGTCCTAAGGACTTCATCACAACAACGGAGTTCATTAGAAGATGAAAACTTATGATGAAAATACCAAAAATATATTTTATTTATTAACAAATCAATTACAATACAAGATTGCTCAACCGTCAACAGGTTGACGATTGGCTTTTAGGATATATTTGTCAACAACTCCCATTTATCCTAAAGCCACTCGGCATGTATCTAATACCCCTCTTCGACTTGTGGTTGTCGAACTCCTTTACCGCTAGGACTTTAGTGAAGGGGTCGGCCAGGTTCTCCTTTTCATCGATCTTCTGAAGGTCGACATCATCTCGATCCATGATCTCTAGGATCAGGTGGAAGTGGCACAAAATGTGCTTCGTCTGCTGGTGTGTTTTGGGTTCCTTCGTCGGAGCTATGGCACCAGTGCTGTCGCAGTAGAGCAGGACTGGACCGTCGAGGGAGGGTGCTACTCCGAGCTCGGTAAGAAATTTTCTCAGCCACAGCTTTTTTTGCAGCATCCGATGCTGCGATGTACTCTGCCTCACAAACAGAGTCTGTCATAGTATGCTGCTTGGAACTCTTCTAGCAGATGGCTCCACCATTCAGAATAAAGATATAACCCGACACGCTTCTGCTGTCATCATAGTCAGATTGAAAGCTGGAGTCTATGAACCTCACAAGTTTCAGATCTGACTCGCCATAAACTAACCATTGGTTCTTAGTATTTCTCAAATACTTAAGGATGGCTTTAACCACTTTCCAGTGATTTTTCTAAGATCAGATTGGTATCTACTCACTACTCCTAGTGAGTATGCCACATCTGGCCTTGTACATGTCATGGCGTGCATGATAGATCTCACGATTGAAGCATATGGAACTCTACTCATATGCTCTCTCTTTTCAGAAGTTGTCGGACAATCCTTCTTAGAGAGAGAAATTTCATGACCTATCGATAGATAGCCCTTCTTGGAATTCTCTATGTTGAACCTCTTTAGCGCAGTGTCTATGTACGTGGACTAGGATAACCTAAGCATCCTTTTAGATCTATCCCTATAGATCTTCATCTCTAGGATATAGGATGCTTCACCCAAGTCCTTCATGGAGATGGAAGAAGGTGAAAGGTTCCTTAATGTTGGAGATAGAAGATCTGTTCCAGTTCTAGCATTAGGGACTATTAAGCTTGTATTCAAGTCTAATGTAATTATTTTAAATATTATTTTTGTGGATCTTTTGGCCATGTACAGTTATGATATTTTAATAAAAAAAATAATTTTAATATCATTATGAATGGTGTTAATGTGATGAATGAACAGCTAAATAATGATATTTACATATGATCACAATCTGTTAATATAATGTACACGTCCAACAAATGCCCTAGAATTAGTGATGTCTCTGATATCTACCTTTGGCATTGTAGGTTAGGTCATATTAACAAGAACATAATAAATAGATTGACACAAGAGGGAATCTTCGAAGTCAGTGATTGTGAATCACTCCCAATCTGTGAGTCCTGTCTTCTTAAAAAAATGATCAAATCACCTTTTACTAAAAAAAGTGAGCGAGCCAGTGAAGTTCTAGGTCTGAAACATACTGATATATGTAGATCAATGAACACTAATACCAGAGGTGGATATTATTATTTCATTATGTTTACAAATAACCTATCGAGGTATGGACATGTCTACTTAATGACACATAAGTCAGAATCATTTGAAATATTTAAATAATTCCATAATGAAGTGGAGAAACAACTTAAAAGAGTATTAAAACTCTTCAGTTTGACCGAGGAGAAGAATACCTTTTCAGTGAGTTTCTGACATACTTAGAAGAGAATGAGATTCTCTCATAATGGACCTCTCCTGGAACACCACAGCATAATAGTGTATCGAAAAGAAGGAATCGAACCCTGTTAGACATGGTTCGGTCCATGATGGGTTTTACAAGTCTGTCGATTTCTTTTTGAGGATACGTACTCGAGTCAGCTTGTTATATTTTAAATAAAATTTTGAGTAAGTCTGTAAGTAAAACACTGTATGAGATACAGACAGGACGTAAGCCAGCACTCTCTCACCTTAGACTTTAGGGATGTCCAGCTTTTGTCAAACATTTGAAAACTGACAAGCTTGGACCTAGGTTTAACAAATATCTATTTGTAGGGTACTCAAAAGAGACCAAGGGATATTACTTCTACTTTGCTGACGAACAGAAGGTGTTTATCAGCAATAGGACAGTCTTTGTAAAAAAAAAAATTTTGGTGAAAGAACTAATGCCTCAAAGATTGAACTTGATGAAGTTCGATCGATAGAAGAACCGACACAATTCAATAAACCCATAGAGTCAGACTTGATTAGATCAAATCCGAAACCTATTGTAGAAACATCTTTAAGGAGATCCGGTAGAGTATCGCGTCAACCAGATAGATACTACGATTTTTTAATCCGGAATGGAGATCCAGTTAAACTCGATGAGAACAATGAGGATCCGATCACCTATATGGATGTGATGCAGAGGTCTGACTCCGATAAGTGGCTAGAAGCCATGAAATTCGAAATGAAGTCCATAAAAATCAACAATGTATGGATATTGGTTGACCCACTTGAAGGGGTAAAATGCATAGGGTGTAAGTGAATCTTTAGAAAGAAGAGGGACGCAGATGGAAAGGTGGAGACCTATAAAGTCTGTCTGGTTGTCAAAGATTACTGTTAGCATTATGGTATTGACTATGATGAGATATTTTCTTCTGTGACAATGCTCAAATCTATTCAGATTATGCTGTGATAGTAGTACATCTAGACTATGAAATTTGACAAATGGATATGAAAATAGCCTTCTTAAATGGAGAGCTAGAAAAAGAGGTGTATATGATATAACCTGAAGATTTTATATCCACAGATGAGTCTAAGATGTACTAGCTTTAAAGGTCCATCTATGGACTTAAGCAGACATCTCAGAGTTGGAACATGCATTTTGATAAAGTAATCAGAATGTATGGCTCCATTAAAAATGGAAAGGAATCCTACATATACAAATGGGTTAATAACTCTGTGGTAGTATTTCTTATTTTGTATATCAATGACATTCTCTTAATCGAAAATGACATCCCTACATTACAGAGAATAAAAATTTGGTTGTCATCATAGTTCTCCATGAAAGACTTGGGAGAAATATCCTTCATCCTTGAATTGAAGATTTATAAAGATAGATCTAAAAGATTGCTTGGATTATCCCAGTTGACGTATCAATATACTATGCTGAAAAGATTCAGCATGGAGAATTTCAAGAAAGGCTATCTTCTGATAGGTCAAAGAATTTCTTTCTCTCGAAGAGTGATTGTCCGATAACTCCTTAAGAAAGAGAGCATATGAGTAAAAATTCATATGCTTCAATAGTGGGATCTATTATGTACGCCATGACATGTACGTGATCAAACGTGGCATACTCATTAGGAGTAGTGATCAGATATCCGTCCGATCTAGATGAGAATCACTGGAAGGTCGTAAAGACCATAAGTATTTGAGAAATACTAAAGATCAGTGGCTAATCTATGGAGAATCTGATTTAAAGCTTGTGGGATTTACAGACTTCAGTTTTCACTCGGATCATGACGGCAGCAAGAGCGTGTCAGGATATATTTATATTCTGAACGGTAGAGCAATCTACTGAAAAAATTTCAAGCAGCACACTGGAGTAGACTCTACTTGTGAGGTGGAATATATCGTAGCATCTGATGCTGCGAAGGAAGCTGTGTGGTTATAAAAGTTCATCAACGAGATCGGAGTGACACTCATCCTTGATGGCCCCATCTTGTTGTATTGCGACAGTACTGGTTCCATTGCTCAAGCGAAGAAATCGAAGTCACATTAGCGGACCAAGCATATTCTGCATCCTACCATCTGATCCGAGAGATTATGGATCGAGGTGACATCGAGCTTCAGAAGATCGATCGAAAGGAGAACTTGACCGACCCATTTATTAAAGCCCTCGATGTCAAGAAGTTCGAAGACTAAAAATCAAAGATGGGTATACGATACTGTACTGATTGGCTTTAGTCCAAGTGGGAGTTATTGAAAATTGTGTCCCAAAGTCAATCGTCAGTCTGTTGACGATTGTGCTTATTATTATAATTGTATATGAATTATTGAATTAATAAATATTATTTAATTTTTTCATCACTGTGTATATCTCATTTTGAACTCCTGTTATGTGATGAAGTACTTAGGACTATTTGATTCGATATAGGAGGATATATCGTTTAGTCCTTAAACCTTAAGTTTATAACCAAATAATATACTATTATTAGGATGATAGCTATATCAAGTATAGGTCATTGTTTGCCATGTACGTTGGTTGCTCTCTTAACCAAGGAGTGTAGAGACACTGGCATAGCATGCAAGTGAGACGTAGGAGTACATCTCACTGAACGTGATCAATTGCTGAGCACTCTGCTGTCAAGAGTAGCTCGTGAAGGATATGGGTATAAGTGTCCCTCCGATCTGAGATCACC
Source organism: Elaeis guineensis (assembly GCF_000442705.2). Lineage (NCBI taxonomy): Eukaryota > Viridiplantae > Streptophyta > Magnoliopsida > Arecales > Arecaceae > Elaeis > Elaeis guineensis. Next base: position 57,494,841 of record NC_026003.2, read on the forward strand.
ATGGTAACTTGTAAGCAACTCACTATGCTTTGGTGTCAGACTACCTGAATTTCTAATTCAGTGATTAAAGATTTTTGGGCCTAGTCAAGTACTTGCGAAGTCGGTGCATGAGTCAAGATGGAATTGACCCATCTGAATAAGTAGGAGTTAATGTATCAATGTGTTTCAATTCAGTAAAACCTTGGTTAGGGTAATCCATGTGATGGATTTTAAAAATTAAAATATAATGTGGATGACCATATCAGAGTTGGTAGTTAAACCCTAGGTCACCTTAGCATTTGGGTCAAAGGGATGAATTATACGGTAACCATATGCCAATAGATTCTTGAATGATGCTTTGTAATCTTTCGATCTATCTGGATGTCGGGTATCATTGCTAGATAGTCACTTTGATTGGTATAAGAAGATTGTTTCCATACTATCGATTTAGATTCAAACCTATGGGATCACACTCAAAAGAAGTTTTTAACTGATCATATGACTGATTGTTGCTCCTAGATTGATTTTGATGATTACAAAATAGTTTGAAGGGATACAAATATTTTTTATTTTTGAAAAAGTCCTTATGCTCTACAGGGGCAAAATCATAATTTCATCAAAACTCTGATTTGATAGTATCATCTTGTAGAACAAATGATTTGTAATCTATTGGTGAAGATTTCATTATTTTTGGACTTATATTTTTGAAGTTATGAAGGTTTGAAGTGCATGAGTCGACTCATGAGTCCACTCATGGCACAATGAGCTGATTGGCACGCTAAAATCCTGTTGGCACGCGACCTTTTTTGGCTTGGCACGGCTTGTGAGTCGACTCATGAGTCGACCCCTCGACTCATGAGTCGACCTCTGTTAGTGTGGGCCAAAATTTCCAGAAACTTGATTTTCTGGATGTTGCATCAGAGGTCGACTCATGAGTCACCCCTGAAGCATGAGTCGACTCATGAGTCGACCCCTGCGACAGGATTTGCCTGTAACGGCTAGTTTTTGGCCAGATTTAGTTGCTTTTAATGCTCACCTTTTGTGCTCTAACGGCTCTTTTTCTGGCTAGTTTGTTTTCCTTTGTTTCTTAAGGCTATAAAAGGTTTCAAAAGGTGGAAAACAAGTAGGAGAGACATCCAAATATTCAAGAGGCATTCAAGAGATTTGAAAAGAGAAAAGAAAGAGCATTCAAGAAGGCATTCAAGTGCATTCAAGAGAGGGTTTCTCAAGCCAACTTCTCAACCTCATTCAAGAGCTCATTTAAAGCCCTCAAGAAGCCTTCAATCAAAGCTCACCAACTCCTCAAGCATTTATTCCTTTTCTCATCCATTTTGAGGAAATCAAAGAAGGGCTTCTTCTTTTGAGTAAAGCGTATTTATTGTTATTCTCGCTCATTTAAGGAGCTATTCTTGTACTTATTTGTGCTCTAAACTGATTTTATCTTGTGAGTAATTTTTTGTTTTGGAGGGTTTCCAAAACAAGGGAAGGTTGATCCGAACCTGAAATCGGAGTGTATTGGGTCGGCTTGTACCCAGGAAACAAGTGGACTAGCTTGGGATAGCTAGTGTCGGAGGTTCTGACGTTTGTATTCGGGTTGAATACAAAGTATAGTGGATTGGAATTCCCAAGTAGAAGCTTGGGGAGTGGATGTAGGTGCAAGGTTGGCACCGAACCACTATAAATCCTTGTGTTTGTGGCATGCTTTATTGTTTCTCTTTAATTCTCCATTATATCCTTGCATTCTTGCTTTAAGCAATTAATCTCAAACTAAAGTCTCTCTCCTCATTCATCAAGCTTTTGATATATATTTTTCATAAGTAATTAGTTAAGCCTAAATTCTTTAAAACCCAATTCACCCCCCTCTTGGGTTGCATAGCTGGGCAACAAGTGGTATCAGAGCCCGGTGCTCTAGCCCTTCTTTGATCTAACAATCAAAGAGCCAAAGATCTATGGCAACCCACGTCGGCACTTCTCTAGCCGAGGGGCAATCCACCAACCGACCTTCACTTTTCAATGGGTCTAATTACACCTATTGGAAAGCTCGGATGAAGATATTCATACAAGCACTAGACTATGATATGTGGAGTATCATAGTGAACGGTCCTCACACACCCACCAAGATTATAGATGGTGAGGAGTCAACCAAACCCGAAAGAGAATGGGATGAGGTTGATAAGAAATTGGCATAATTAAATGCTAAAGCTATGAATGTTCTCTATTGTGCACTTGATGCAAATGAATTTAATCGCATTTCTACCTGTGTATCTGTTAAAGAAATATGGGATAGGTTAGAAGTAACCCATGAGGGAACAAATCAAGTAAAAGAGTCTAAAATAAACATGCTTGTACATAAATATGAGTTATTTAAAATGGAGTATGATGAGTCCATAACTGCTATGTTTACTCGTTTTACTAATATAATTAATGGTTTGAAGAGTCTTGGCAAATCTTATACTAACAGTGAGCTTGTAAGAAAGATTCTCAGGTCATTGCCAAGAACTTGGGAAGCCAAGGTGACTGCCATCCAAGAAGCAAAGGACTTGAACACTCTAGCTCTAGAAGAGCTTCTTGGATCCTTGATGACTCATGAGCTTAGCATGAAGCAACATCAAGAGGATGAAGTCAAAAAGAAAAGAACCATTGCCCTCAAATCCACAGCTTCTCCTGATGAAGAAACTGACGACACAGAAGATGAAGAACAGGATGAAGAGATGGCACTCATCATCCGGATTCAAGAAGTTCCTAAGAAAAAGGAAACAGGGGATGAGAAAGAGACCTTTCACAAAAGGGGAACAAAGCAAAGAGAAAGAGAAAGATCAACCCCTTATATGCTATGAGTGCAAAAAGCCAGGGCATTTCAAATCCGAATGTCCACAACTGAAGAAAGGTCCCAAAAAGTTTAAGAAGAAGGCAATGATGGCCACATGGAGTGCGAGCGATGACTCAAGCTCCGATGAGGAGACTTCAACAGAACAAGCCAACCTGTGCCTTATGGCACATGAAAATGAGGTAATTTCTGAAATCCCTAGTGAATTCACTTTTGAAGAATTGCATGAAGCCTTCAATGATTTAATTGATGAATTGAAGAAACTAGGAATGAAAAACAAAAAATTGAAATTGAAAAATCAATCCTTAGTAAAACAAGCTGAAAACCTTTCAATTGAAAAATCCACTTTGCTTCAAGAAAACCAAAGCCTAAAGAATGATATTAACAAGCTGAAACCTATAGTAGATAAGTTCACCTTAAGTTCAAACAAACTAAATAAGATTCTTGAAAATCAAAAGGCCGTATATGATAAGGCTGGACTTGGTTATAACCCCTTAAAGAAACAAAAATTTATGAAAAATATTTATGTAAACTATTCAAGTAACAAGTCTACCAATATTACTTGTTTTAAATGTGGTAGAATAGGACATAAATCTTACACTTGTGCAAACACAACTATAAAGAAAATATGGGTTCCAAAAGGAACCATTTTGACTAACCAAAAAGGACCCAAGAAAGCTTGGGTACCTAAAACAAAAACTTGACATTTGTTTGTAGGTGTGTCTAGCATCCCATGGAGAAAACAGGAAATGGTATCTGGACAGTGGATGCTCGAGACACATGACTGGTGATGAATCACAATTCATCACGTTTGATGCTAAGGATGGAGGGATGGTCACCTTTGGAGATAATGGCAAAGGAAAGATCATCGGGATAGGTAACATTGGTATCACTCCCTCCAAATATATTGAAAATGTTTTGTTAGTTAAAGGTTTAAAGCATAACTTACTTAGCATTAGTCAATTTTGTGATAAAAGGTATAAAGTTTTTTTGAATCATCTGTTTGTATTGTGACTAGTCCTATTAATGATGGCATCAAATTTATAGGTCATAGACATGGCAATGTTTATATGATAGATCTAAATGATTTAGCCAAATTAGACATGCAATGCCTAGTATCCTTAAATGCTAAAATTAATGAGACTAGTTGGCTTTGGCATCGTAGACTTGCTCACATTAGCATGCATTCTCTTTCAAAATTAATTAAGAAAGAATTAGTTCATGGCTTGCCTAAACTGAATTTTGAAAAAGATAGAATTTGTGATGCATGTCAACTAGGTAAGCAAACTAGAGTTTCATTTAAATCCAAAAATATTGTTTCAACTTCTAGACCTTTAGAGCTTTTGCATATGGACTTATTTGGACCAACTAGAACCACTAGTCTAGGAGGAAAACGATATGGTTTTGTAATTATAGATGATTACTCTCGTTTTACTTGGGTTTTCTTTTTGGCACACAAAGATGAAACTTTTCATATTTTCACTAAATTTCATCGAAAAATCACTAATAAAAAGAATTTTCAATTCAAAATATTAGAAGTGATTATGGAACTGAATTTGAAAATCAAGACTTTGAAAAATTTTGTGATGAAAAAGGAATTGGCCATAACTTCTCTGCTCCTAGAACACCCCAACAAAATGGGGTAGTTGAAAGGAAAAATAGAACCTTAGAAGAAATGGCCCGTACCATGCTTTGTGAAAGCAACCTTCCAAGATATTTTTGGGCGGAAGCTATTAACACAGCATGTTACATTCTAAATCGTGCTTTAATTAGATAATTTTTTAAGAAAACCCCTATGAACTTTGGAAAGGAAGAAAACCAAATATTGCATATTTTCATGTTTTTGGTTGCCGATGTTTTGTATTAAATAATGGTAAGGAAAGACTTGGTAAATTTGATGCAAAATCAGATGAAGCAATCTTTCTGGGTTACTCCTCCACTAGTAAAGCTTTTAGAGTTTTTAATAAAAGAACCATAATAGTTGAGGAGTCCATTCATGTTGTCTTTGATGAATCTAACGATCTTCCTTCAAGGAAGAATGAGGGTGTTGATGATGCAGATCCATTAATAGAAGGTATGAAGGAGATCACTCTGAAAGATTCAGCTACTCCAGAGGACAAGGGACAAGAAGACAAACAAGATGAGAGAGGTGAAAAATTCAAGAACAACCTCAAGGTACAGATGACCTACCCAAGGAATGGAGGTATGTTCACAACCACCCTAAGGAGTTAATTATTGGTGATCCTATGCATGGGGTAAAAACTCGCTCTTCACTAAGAGAAGTGTTTAATCATTGTGCTTTTGTATCTCATCTTGAACCAAAAACCATTGAAGAAGCTGAAAAAGATCATAATTGGATTAATGCAATGCAAGAGGAACTTAATCAATTTGAAAGAAATAATGTTTGGACTTTGGTTTCAAGACCTAAAAACTGTTCAATAATTGGCACAAAATGGGTCTTTAGAAACAAATTAGATGAGCATGGTAATGTAATTAGAAATAAAGCAAGATTGGTTGCTAGAGGATATAATCAAGAAGAAGGAATTGATTTTGATGAAACCTTTGCACCTGTTGCTAGATTAGAAGCTATTAGACTTCTACTTGCATATGCTTGCTTTATGAAATTCAAATTATTTCAAATGGATGTTAAAAGTGCATTTTTAAATGGATTTATTGCTGAAGAAGTTTATGTAGAACAACCCCCTGGATTTGAAAATCATGCTTTTCCTAATCATGTTTTTAAATTAAATAAAGCTTTATATGGATTAAAACAAGCACCTAGAGCATGGTATGATAGACTAAGCAAATTTTTACTAAATAATGGTTTTTCAAGAGGTAATGTAGATACAACCCTCTTTATCAAAAGAAATCAAAATGATATGTTAGTTATACAAATTTATGTTGATGACATAATTTTTGGGTCTACTAATGAATCTCTTTGTCAAGACTTTGCTAAGCTTATGCAGGGGGAGTTCGAGATGAGCATGATGGGAGAACTCACCTTCTTCCTCGGACTCCAAATCAAACAATCAAAAGAGGAATCTCCATCGCCCAAAGCAAGTACACCAAGGAACTACTCAAAAGATTTGGAATGGAGAACTCCAAACCCATTGGCACACCAATGAGTCCCTCATGTAAGCTTGACAAGGATGATGAAGGTAAATGTGTAGACTTAAAATACTATAGAGGCATGATTGGATCATTATTGTATCTAACTGCAAGTAGACCTGATATCATGTTTAGTGTTTGTTTATGTGCTAGATATCAATCTAATCCTAAAGAATCTCATTTGAATGCTGTTAAAAGAATCTTTAGATACTTAAATGGTACTCAAACTTTAGGGTTATGGTACTCTAAGGACTCACAAATTGATCTATTAGGATATTCTGATGCTGACTTTGCTGGATGTAAATTAGATAGAAAAAGCACAAGTGGAACTTGTCAATTTTTTGGAGTTAACCTAATCTCATGGTTTAGCAAGAAACAAAATTCGGTAGCACTGTCTACGGCTGAGGCCGAATACATTGCAGCCGGAAGTTGTTGTGCTCAAATCTTGTGGATTAAGCAACAACTCGAAGACTTTGGAATTAAACTTAATGAAACACCAATAAGATGTGACAACACAAGTGCCATAAATCTATCTAAAAATCCTATTCAACACTCAAGATCCAAACATATTGAAATAAGACATCACTTCATAAGAGAACATGTTCAAAACAAAAATATAATTCTTGAATATGTTTGCACCGAAAATCAATTAGCTGATATCTTTACAAAGGCCCTTAGTGAGGATAGATTCTGTGAAATTAGGAGAAATCTAGGAATTCTTGATCCATTTGCCTGAATTAATTTTTCAATTTCCAATGATTTATTGTCAAAATTTCTTAGAGCTTAATTTCCAACACCTTTCTTGGTCCCAAAAGCTTAAGTTTTTCATTCTAAAAACTTATCTTAGAGCTAAACTCCTTCTCCCCAAATTTCAAATTTTTCTGGAATTTATCCACATTTTTCCTGATTTTCTGAACTTCATGAGTCGACCCCATGAGTCGACTCAATGGCAAACTTGTAAATCCCACCAACTTCCAAACGGGCTTAAGGTTTTTATATAAGGATTGCTGTTCGTGAGCCGACCCACACGGTTGTCTTCTTCCTTCCAAAACCCATCCTCCCCACTTCCATTAGCTCCCATTCCAAGACTCAAGCTTGTGGAACTTCTCTCGCCTTCTCTCCACTGCAAATCGCCTCTTGGGGAAAGGTCTTTTTGTGACTTCTTCCCTTGTTCATCACGGTTGGAGCGTGCCCTAGCACTCCACCGTCCCTCTCAAATCCACCCATTTTCTCCACCATAATTCCATTTCACTCTCTTGTGATCCTTCCTCCACTCTTTCACTTGCTCCTCAAGTCTCCTCGCCTGCTATTGAAGAGATTATGGCTCCAAAGATGAAGCTTCCCCAAAGGAGAAAGTCTGTCCGAAAACTTGAAGAAAATGTCAGAAAGAAAAGGCAAGCGGCACAGTCCTCCACTGCTCCCACTCCAACTTCAGTTCAAGGTCCTTCACATTCCTCTCAAAGCCCCAATAAGAACCCTCTTTCAGATAGAAAAGTAGAAATCGGGAAAAACATAGACTTCCGGTTCTTTGAAAATGAGGGATTTTTTTTTGCAACCAAGATCAAAAATCAAGGATGGAGTTTTTACTGTACCCTTAAAGAAGTCACCTATGTTGACCTAGTTAGGGAGTTTTATCAGAATCTAATTTATGAAAATGGGTCAGTAACTTCAACTGTAAAAGGGATTGATATTTGTCTGAATCCTGTTATCTTGGGGGAGATTTTACATTTGCCTAGTGAAGGTTATGCATATATGGAACTCCCTGTGAAAGAAGAAGGTGTTAGTGTTATTCTTGGGGGTGCCTACCAAGGGAATCTGAATAAACTGGAAGCAAAGATATTACCTATAGAGATGAGAATTTTACATCAAATGGTCACCAAACTCTTCTTCCCTAGGAGTGGTAGGCACGATCTACTGTCTGGCAGGGATATATGTATTATGTTTCACATTATCACACAGACCCCCCTAAACCTCCCGGCACTTATGATTGAGGCCATGAGAGAAACTCTGAACAGATCTAAGGCACATTTGCCTTTTGGTATGGCCTGACTAGAGTATTTAGGAGGTTTGGTGTTAGCTATGAGGGGGAGGCTCCTACCAAGCTATCTCATGTTGACACTTTCAACCTACACACCTTGCACCGAATGGGTTTCACAAAGACTGGTGGTGGTTGGATCAGGGGAGCTGAGGAGAGAGCAGAGGAGAGAGCTGAGGAGAGAGCAGAGAAGAGAGCTGAGGAGACAGCTGGAGACAGAACTGAAGTCAGAGCTGAAGAAGAAGAAGGTCCATCATCTCCTATTCATGACTTCAGGGCAGCTTCACCAGATATTCAGTTCTTTCCGGATCTAGAGGCGGCCCTTCGGAGTTTACCAGGATGCCCACACCAGTGCTTCAGCCAGAGAGCAGAGCACCTCCGTCAGAGTTCACACTGTCTGATGATCAGATTGAGCGGATTTCACAGCGTGTGGCTTCATTATTGTCTAGTCAGTGGAGCAGTACTACATTTGCACCAGGGATTACTTCTTCTGATCAGACTTTGACTCCCCACATCTCCACAGTGTATCAGATGATGTCAGATCAGTCCATCCGGATTCAGCAGCTTGAGGACTCTATTTTGAGATTGACTGGCAGAGTCCTTGACTTGCAGGGGCAAGTCTTTGACTTGGCCCATCCTCAGCCACAGGAGTATTCGATTGAGGTCACTGATCTCACTGCAGAGGCTGGCAGACTTAGAGGAGCTCTTGAGGGTGGTTATGAGTTACTAAGGAAGGAGATCAGAGGATCGAGTGACTATGCGACTACCCAGTTCACTGCTCTTCTTCAGGCTGTTTCCAGGGCACTGACTGTACTTGATTCCATCAGACTTACCCTTTCTGTTCAGTCCCTAGCTTCTCAGCGTTCTCAGCCACCCAGTTCCTCCCACTCGCCTGCTCGTACCAGTACTTCCACTCGTGCCAGAGGCAGACGGGGTAGAGGACGCACTTCTGATTCAGATCCATCTACTCCTTATCACATTTCTGATGATTCCGATCATTGACTTATCTTGATCATTTCTAGATCCTAGGTGTTAGTGTTTTGTCCTTTCTAGGATCTGTATTTTGGGGCCATGTATTGACATGTGCTAGTTGGCTTTGTATGTTATGACTATGTACTGAAACAATTATGGTTTTATGATATCTTCTTTTTTTTCCTTTGTAATGATGTTTATCATACTTTGGTTATATATTTCTCCTTTATGGAATATTGTCTTCTCTTTGTGGTATTATCATCTTATGATTGCTGTTAATAGTTGCTACATTAAGGGGGAGTAAACTCTACAGAAGAAGAAATTAAAGAATGCTTCACAAAAAGGAGGAGTTAACCTTGTATGATGATGTCAAAAAGGGGGAGAAATTAAACAAAAACAAATCCATCAAAAGCAAAAACTACAAATTATGATTATGAGAAATTAATAAATTGAAAATTTTAAGTACAAATCCCAAGTATACTGCAAATAAGTACCTTTTAAAATTACTTATACTCTGATTTGCTGCAAACATTTGGATATGCTCTGATAGGCTCCAACCTACTCTGATATATTGAATACATTGCTCTGATACATTGAAAAACTGTTTTTACTACTCTGATACATTGCTAAATTTTTCTCTGATACATTGTAAAATTGTCTTCCCTACACTGATACATTGCAAGATTTTCATTTCTCTTGCTCTGATACATCTTAAACTTAAATGCTCTAATACTCTTTCCAAATCAACTATTCAATATGCTTTGGCACACATGACTAGTTTTGAGATTTGAGAAAATTTTTCAAAATACAGTTTGCTCTGATAATAAAATCAAATTTTCTGCTCTAACACCAAAACAATTATCCAATGAGCATATCTTCCAATCTTTAAGCAAATGGACAAACTATTTATGCATATAACCATTTGTATCACATGCCAAAAGAATCATACTCTTTTCAAGCATATGCACCTAAAATGCAATCTTTTGAAATTCATGATTCATATAAATGCTTTTGTTCAAATTTTTGCCATCATCAAAAAGGGGGAGATTGTTGCTCCTAGATTGATTTTGATGATTACAAAACAGTTTGAAGGGATACAAATATTTTTTATTTTTGAAAAAGTCCTTATGCTCTACAGGAGCAAAATCGTAATTTCATCAAAACTCTGATTTGATAGTATCATCTTGTAGAACAAATGATTTGTAATCTATTGGTGAAGATTTCATTATTTTTGGACTTATATTTTTGAAGTTATGAAGGTTTGAAGTGCATGAGTCGACTCATGAGTCAACTCATGGCACAATGAGCTGATTGGCACGCTAAAATTCTGTTGGCACGCGACCTTTTTTGGCTTGGCACGGCTTGTGAGTCGACTCATGAGTCGACCCACAAGGCATGAGTCGACTCATGAGTCGACCTCTGTTAGTGTGGGCCAAAATTTTCAGAAACTTGATTTTCTGGATGTTGCATCAGAGGTCGACTCATGAGTCGACCCCTGAAGCATGAGTCGACTCATGAGTCGACCCCTGCGACAGGATTTGCCTGTAACGGCTAGTTTTTGGCCAGATTTAGTTGCTTTTAATGCTCACCTTTTGTGCTCTAACGGCTCTTTTTCTGGCTAGTTTGTTTTCCTTTGTTTCTTAAGGCTATAAAAGGTTTCAAAAGGTGGAAAACAAGTAGGAGAGACATCCAAATATTCAAGAGGCATTCAAGAGATTTGAAAAGAGAAAAGAAAGAGCATTCAAGAAGGCATTCAAGTGCATTCAAGAGAGGGTTTCTCAAGCCAACTTCTCAACCTCATTCAAGAGCTCATTTAAAGCCCTCAAGAAGCCTTCAATCAAAGCTCACCAACTCCTCAAGCATTTATTCCTTTTCTCATCCATTTTGAGGAAATCAAAGAAGGGCTTCTTCTTTTGAGTAAAGCGTATTTATTGTTATTCTCGCTCATTTAAGGAGCTATTCTTGTACTTATTTGTGCTCTAAACTGATTTTATCTTGTGAGTAATTATTTTGTTTTGGAGGGTTTCCAAAACAAGGAAAGGTTGATCCGAACCTGAAATCGGAGTGTATTGGGTCGGCTTGTACCCGGGAAACAAGTGGACTAGCTTGGGATAGCTAGTGTCGGAGGTTCCGACGTTTGTATTCGGGTTGAATACAAAGTATAGTGGATTGGAATTCCCAAGTAGAAGCTTGGGGAGTGGATGTAGGTGCAAGGTTGACACCGAACCACTATAAATCCTTGTGTTTGTGGCATGCTTTATTATTTCTCTTTAATTCTCCATTATATCCTTGCATTCTTGCTTTAAGCAATTAATCTCAAACTAAAGTCTCTCTCCTCATTCATCAAGCTTTTGATATATATTTTTCATAAGTAATTAGTTAAGCCTAAATTCTTTAAAACCCAATTCACCCCCCCTCTTGGGTTGCATAGCTGGGCAACACTGATCAATAATTAAGAATCGTTCTAGGGTAAAACAGTCAATTCGATTGATGATTAATCCTTTGCAAAAGTTGTAATAAATCAATTTACTAATTATGGGTGAATTATAGAAGGATTGATTAGTAATTAAATTATTAATTAATTTAATTTAATTGAACATTGAAGTTTGGATCGAATCTAATTGAATTGGATTCAATTTGGTTTGACCCGATTGGGTTATGAGATGACCTAATCGCTAAGGGTGTTCGATTCCTAATGTGATTAGGACTTGAGCTTGATTAATTTTTAATTTAATTAAGATTTAATCAAAGCTATTTGTTATCTAATTAGATTAGATTTAATGATCTAATTGGGTTTAATCTAATTTGATTGGGTTAAGAATCTAATTGGATGAGAAAAATAATTTGAATTCGAATATCTTGCACCTCCTTTATCTGCACCCTCTTATTTCTTACATGAGAAATATTTTATATGATTTTTTCTTATGCTTAAAAGCCTTTCTCACATCCTCATCTAAGTTTTTTTTAATTAAAAATTGGTTAGTTTAAATTTGAGTTCAAATTAGTTTGAATTTGAATGAAAACTTAGAGTCCAAATTGAGTTGGACTCTCCTCTTCACTCTACCACATTTCTTTATGCATAAAGTATTTTTGCGTGAGATGTTTTACACCATTCTGATGTTGGTTGACCCCTCTATGAGTTTATAAGATAAAGATAAAGTTTGGTTCAAAATTTAATTCAAATTTAATTTGAATTGGTGATAAGGATCAACCAACACTTGAATTTAAATCGAAACTATTTTATTCTTATCCTTATCTTTCATGGGACGCTAACCTTAAAAGGGGATCGATTTTGTATAAGATTAAAAGTGATTTTTGGTGTGAGAAACCTGAGAGAGGAGACATAAAAAGTTGAGAGTGGGCTGGGCTTTCGTGCGTGAGAAACAGAGGAAGTGTTCTTCCTCTCAGGTGTGAGTTGTGGGTTCTAGAGTTTCATCTCTAGATTTTGTGAGAAGAAAAATATAAGAGTAAGTCTTGTCCAATATTCTACACCATCACCTCCTCATAAAGCTTTGTTTTCTGATCTAGAGGAGTTCAAGAGTGTTGCCCAGCTATGCAATCCAAGAAGGGAGATGAATTGGGTTTTAAAAATTTTAAACTTAACCTACAACTATGAAGATTATTTAACAATGAGCAAGATAAGTATGGAGAGTGTAATTTATGCAAGGTATAGAAGTTGGATGCAAGAATGCAAGAGAATAAAGAAATTCAAAAGGAGAGTAAGTAAGCACAACATAAACAAAAAGATTTATAGTGGTTCGGTGCCAACCTTGTACCTACATCCACTCTCCAAACTCCTACTTGGGAATTTAAATCCACTTGATTGTATTCAACCCGAATACAACATCGAAACCTCTAACTCTAGCTATCCCAAGCTAGAACACTTATTTCTCAGATACAACCCAATCCAATATAATCTTATTCAAGGTTCGGATCAATCTTTTCACGTTTTGGATTCCTTCCAAAACAAACTAAACAACTCAAAAATAGAGTATAGGAGTTAATCACATAAAAGTACAGATGTAGCTCCTTTAATGAGCAAATAATGCTTTAAATACACTTTACACAATTAGAAGGAAGCTCTTTCTGATTTTCTCAAGGTGGTTGGAGACTTGAATGAGCTCTTGAGGAGTTGGTGAACTTGAAATAAAGGCTTCTTTAACTTCAAGAGGGCTCTTGCTTAGGTTGAAGTGAATGCTTGAAGAACCTTTTTCAAAAACTCTCTTTCTTTTTTTTGATTTCTTTCTTTAAGTGCCTTTTATATCTTCAAATAATAGTGGAGAGTAATCTGGGCTAAAATAGAGCTGTTAGAGCACATTAAATGAGCATTAAATGCAGCCAAAACGAGCTAAAAACTAGTCGTTGCGAAACTTTTCCGTCGCAGGGGTCGACTCATGGTCATGGGTCGACTCATGGGGTCAACCTCTGTGAAAAAGAGTAGAAAATGACTGTTCTATAATTTTGGCCTACAAAGCAGCAGAGGTCGACTCATGCCAAGGGGTCGACTCACAGAGTGTGCCAGCCAAAAATTTTACGTGCCGTTCAGCCCTTTTAGCCATGAGTCGACTCATAGGGTCGACTCAAAAATATAAACCTGAATTTCTTACAAACTACACTTCCAAAAATATTAAAATTGTCTCCAATAGATTACACATCTTTTGTTTTTGCTCTTGAGGCTTCCGAATCAGGTCTGATAAAATTACGATTTTGCCCCTAAAATACAATAAATCTTTTTTCAAGTCAAAATCATTAGTAATCTCCTCAAATGCTTTGTAATCATCAAAATCAATTCAAGGAGCAACAATCTCTCCCTTTTTGATGATGACAAAATACTTGAGCAAAAGTATATATAAAGTATTGAACATGAATTTTAAATTTATGAAGATGTATCATCTAAATATTATAACCAAGTATTTGAACGAAATGCGTCATAAGCAGTTTGAAGATAAATTTGAAATTTGCTAAGAATTTGAAATTTACTTATAAGTTCATTTGCTTGAAAAAAAAGTTGATGATTTTGATTCTTTGACACATGTACTCATTTGCTTAACAATTTACTTATTACTCATTCTTTATTGCTTATTGCTCCATCTTGGTTTATTGCTTATTGCTCAATCTTGATTTTGATTCTCTGCTCCCCCTTTTTGACAGCATCAACTAAGATTCTCTACTCCCTTTTTCTCTATTCTCCCTTTTTGATGGGATCAATTTTACTTCTTTAGCCTCCTTCTTTGATTGCTTATTTCTCTATTGCTTATTATTTTACTCTCCCTCAATATAGCAAACGTAAAAGATATATCAATTTGCTCATTTAGAAGATATTGTAATTCATAGTATTTCATAGCATAAATATAAGTTATTTTTCATATCTCATAATTAAAAGCAATTCAATTTGATCACATTCATAGACATTCATTGAAGGTCAAAGTATCTATATATATATATATATATTCAAAAAGGTGACTGAATACATAGGTATTTCAATACAAATGAGTCAACTTAGAGTACAAAATTCATGGATAGAAACTATCCAAGAGTCAATCAGTCAACACATTACATAGCCTGCAAGATAGATCCTAAAAAAAAACAAAAGAAAGAATAGACTATACTGGATCTAATAGATGTCATGGCTGGAAGGATCGAAGTCTGATGAATCAGAGATAGGGTGAGGTGATGTAGGATCATGTCCACGAGCTTGACCTCGACCGTGTCTACCTCGGCCACGGGTAGAGGTGCCAGCACGAGTAGAGGGGTGAGAAGATCCTGAAGCCTGAGAAGCTATGGACTGAGCTACGAGTGAGAGTTTGATATTGTCCAGAAGATTCAAAGCTCTCGAGACAGACCGCATCAGGGCACTGAATTGAGTAGAAGCATGTTCACTAGAGCCCTTGATCTCTCTCCTCAAGAAGTCAAAATCACTCTCTAAGACTCCTCGAAGTCTGGCCGCCTCTGTAGATAGATCTGAGACCTCTATGATGTCCTCATGCGGCTGAGGATGGGCTAAAGCTAATACTTGCCCCTGTAAATCCAAAACTTTGCCTGTCAGTCTCAATATACAACCCTCAAGCTGCTCAATGCGTACCGACTGATCAATAATCATCTGGAAAATAGTAGAAATGTGAGGGATCAGTGTCTGATCAAATACATCCTGAGATGTCGATCCATGTGCAAAGACTAAAGTACCAAACTGTCGAGATAGAATGGATGCTACATGCTGGGATATGATCTCAATCTGATCATCTGCCAATCCGAGCTCTGAAGGATGTGCCCTGCTGTTCGGTTGTGGAACTGAAGTATGTCTCCTTACAGACTCTGACGAGCCGACCTCGTGATCAGAAACAAACTGAATATCTGGTGATATTGCTCTATGATCACGAAGGGGTGAGGATGGTCCTTCCTCCTCTGCTCTATCCTCAGCTCTCTCTTCCACACCTTTTGTCCAACCGCCATCAGTTTTAGAAAATCCCATGTGATGCAATGTGTGGCGATTGATAGTGTCAGAGTGGGATAGTCTCGCTACAGCCTCCCCCTCACAACTAACTCCGAACCTCCTAAAAACTAAGGTGAGAGCCATACCAAAAGGCAAGTGTGCCTTGGACCTGTTCAAGGTCTCTCTCATGGCCTCAAACATCAATGCAGGGAGGTTCAGGGGGATTTGTGTGATCACATGGTACATAATACAAATGTCCCTACCCGAAAGAAGATCGTGTCTACCACCTCTAGGGAAAAATAATTTGGTTATCATGTGGTGTAGCAGTCTCATCTCAATAGAAAGAATCTTTGCCTCTAATTTGTTCAGACTTCCAGTGAAGGTTCTCCCTAGGATAACATTTATTCCTTTCTCTTTAACTGAGAGCTCCATGTTGGTATACCCCTCACATGGTAAATGAAGTATCTGCCCCAAAAGCACAGGATCTAGGCTAATGTCTACACCCTTCACTGTGGATTTCACTGTTTCATTGTTGCACTCCAAATTTAGGTAAAATTCTTTGACAAGATCGACATATGTGTTTTTTTTTAAGGAGCAGTAAAATTTTCATTCTTGGTCCTTAATCTTTGATCCAATGGTGAACCCTTCTTTTTCAAAAAACCTGAAATCAATATTTTTTCCGAGTTTTACTTTTCTATCAAAGAGGGGTACCTTACTAGGACTGATTGGTGATCGGGTTGAAGCTGAAGCTGGACCAGGAGCCGGATTTGAAGCAGAAGTGATCTCGGTTGCTAGTCTCTTTCAGCGCACACTTTTCTCCAATCCACGAATGGATTTCCTCCTCTATGGAAGCTTCATCTTGGGAGCCATTTGCACAGGCAGGACTAGCACGGAACTTAGGAGAGCAAATGTGAGGGAGAGATGAAGGGTTTTTTTAGTGGAAAGATAAGAATTTTGGAGAAGTGATGTGACGATTTGGAGGAGATGGGTAGAGTCTAGGGTAAGCTCGAATCGCTTCAAATGAAGGAGGAGAAGAGGAGGAACTTGGTTCCTAAGTGGACGATTTGGAGTGAGAGAGTCAGTGGGAGAGGAATTTTGAGGAAAGTCTTGGGTTTGAGGAAGAAGAGAGGGAGACCTTTGGTTCAACGAAAGGAAGAAGGCAGAGTGTTGGGTTGGCTCTAAGAGAAATTCTCAATAAAAAGAGAGCGTCCGAAGGGTTTTGACATAATTACAAGTTTGCCCTAAGGTCGACCCTGGGGATCGACTCATGGCATAGAGAAATTCAAAAAAATGATGAAACAATTTTGAAAGAAAAATTGAAACTTTAGGAAAAATATGTTTACCCAAATATTGATCATGTGAATGATAATTTGAGCTTTTGAGTTCAAAATAAAAAGAAAATTGAGTTCTCAAAAATTGGTTCAATGAATTTTTGGCATTAAGAATTTGAAATCAGAGAGATACTTAAGCTGATGGATCAAAGATTCCTAATTCTCTCCTAATTTCATAGAATCTATCTTCACTTAAGGTCTTGATAAAGATGTCAGCCAATTATTTTTTAGTATAAACATAATTTAGAATTATATTTTTATTTTGAACATGTTCTCTTATGAAATGATGCCTGATTTCAATATGTTTTGACCTAGAATGCTGAATTGGATTTTTAGTGAGATTTATAGCACTAGTGTTATCACATCTTATGGGAGTTTCATTGAGTTTGATACCAAAGTCTTCGAGTTTTTGCTTAATCCACAAGATTTGAGCACAACAACTTCAGGCTATAATGTATTCGGCCTTGACCGTAGATAGTGCTACCGAATTTTGTTTCTTGCTAAACCAAGAGATTAGGTTAACTCCAAGAAATGGGCAAGTTCCACTAGTATTTTTTCTATCTAATCTACATCCAGCAAAATCGGCATCTGAATATCCTATTAAATCAATTAATGAGTCCTTAGAGTACCATAATCTTAGAGTTTGTATACCATTTAAATATCTAAGAATTCTTTTAACTGCATTCAAGTGTGATTCTTTTGGATTTGATTGAAAGCAAGCACATAGACAAACACTAAACATAATATCAGGTCTACTAGCAGTTAAATATAATAGAGAACCAATCATGTCTCTATAAAATTTTAAGTCTACACTTTTACCTTCTTCGTCCTTGTCAAGCTTACATGATGGGCTCATGGGTGTGCCAATTGCTTTGGAGTTCTTCATTCCAAATCTTTTGAGTAATTCTCTTGTATACTTGCTTTGGATGATGGAGATTTCTTCTTTTATTTATTTAATTTAGAGTCCGAGGAAGAATGTAAGTTCTTCCATCATGCTCATCTCGAACTCCCCTGCATGAGCTTTGCAAAATCTTGATAAAGAGTTTCATTAGTAGACCCAAAAATAATGTCATCAACATATATTTGTATAACTAATATATCATCTTGATTTCTTTTTTGCTTAGCCTTTCATACCAAGCCCTGGGTGCTTGTTTTAAACCATATAGAGCTTTATTTAATTTAAAAACATGATTAGAAAAAGCATGATTTTCAAAATCTGGAGGTTATTCTACATAAACTTCTTCAGCAATATATCCATTTAGAAAAGTACTTTTGACATCCATTTGAAATAACTTAAAATTCATAAAGCAAGCATATGCAAGTAGAAGTCTAATTGCTTCTAACTAGCAACAGATGCAAAGATCTCATCAAAATTAATTCTTTCTTCTTGATTATAACTTTTGCAACCAATCTTGTTTTATTTCTTATTATATTTTCATGTTCATCCAATTTATTCCTATATACCCATTTTGTGCCAATTATTGAATAATTTTTAGGTCTTGATATTAAAGTCCATACATTATTTCTTTCGAATTGATTAAGTTCTTCTTGCATTGCATTAATCCAATTATAATCTTTTTCAGCTTCATCTATGATTTTAGGTTCAAGATGAGAGACAAAAGTAAGATGATTGAATGCATCTCTAAGTGAGGAACAAGTTCTTACACCATGTGTAGGATCATCAATGATTAGTTTCTTGGGGTGATTGTGATCATACCTCCATTCTTTGGATAGATCATTGTACCTTGAGGTTGTTCTTGTTGTTCTTCACCTTCCTCATCCTGTTTGTCTTTATGTTCTTCATCATCTTGAATAGTTGAATCTTTTAGAGTGATTTTCTTCATCCCTTCAATAAGAGGATCTGCATCATCAATACCTTCATTCTTTTTTGAAGGAAGATCGTTAGTTTCATCAAAGACAACATATATTGACTCCTCTACTACTAAGGTTCTTTTGTTGAAAACTCTAAAGACTTTACTAGAAGATGAGTAACTAAGAAAAATCACTTCATCGGATTTTGTATCAAATTTTTCTAGTCTTTCTTTATCATTGTTTAACACAAAACATCGACAACCAAAAACATGAAAATATACAATATTTAGTTTTCTTCTTTTTCAAAGCTCATAAGGTGTTTTCTTTAAAATTTATCTAATTAAAGTATGATTTAATATATAATATATCATGTTAATTGCTTCTGCCTAAAAATATTTTGGAAGGTTGCTTTCACATAGCATGGTACGGGCCATTTCTTCAAAAGTTCTATTTTTTCTTTCTACTACCCCATTTTGTTGGGGTATCCTAGGTACCGAAATATTGTGGCCAATTCCTTTTTCATCACAAAATCTTTCAAAATCTTGATTTTCAAATTTGGTTCCATGATCACTTCGAATATTTTGAATTAAAAAACTTTTCTCATTTGTGATTTTTCGATAAAATTTAGAGAAAACATGAAAAATTTCATCCTTATGTGCCAAAAAGAAGATCCATATAAAATGAGAGAAATCATCAATAATTACTAAACCATATCATTTTTCACCTAGACTCGTAGTTCTAGTAGGTCCAAATAAATCCATGTGCAATAGTTCTAATGGCCTAGAAGTTGAAACAATATTTTTTGATTTGAATGAAACTCTTATTTGTTTACCCAGTTGGCATGTATCACAAATTCTATACTTTTCAAAGTTTAATTTGGGTAAACCGATAACCAATTCCTTCTTAATGAGTTTTGAAAGTGAATGTATGTTAATATGTGCAAGCCTACGGTACCAAAGCCAACTAGTCTCATTAATCTTGGCGTTCAAGGCTATTAGGCATTGCATATTTATTTTGGATAGATCATTCAAATCTACCATATAAATATTACCATGTCTATGCCCAACAAATTTAATACCTTCATTAATAGGACTAGTCACTATGCAAACAGAAGATTCAAAAATAACTTTGTATCCTTTATCACAAAATTGACTGATGCTTAATAAATTATGTTTTAAACCATCTACTAATAAAATATTTTCAATATACTTGGAGGGAGTGATATTAATGTTACCTATACCGATGATCTTTCCTTTGCCATTGTCTCCAAAGGTGACCATCCCTCCATTCTTAGCATCAAGTGTGATGAATTGAGATTCATCACCAGTTATGTGTCTCGAGTATCCGCTATCAAGATACCATTTTTGGTTTGCTCCATGGGATGCTAGACACATCTGTAGGCAAAAGTCAAGTTTTTACTTTAGGTACCCAAACTTTCTTGGATCCTTTTTGGTTAGTCACATTGGTTCTTTTTGGAACCCATATTTTCTTTACATTAAAATTTATGGATTTATTAGAGAAACAAGTATATGACTTGTGCCCTACTCTACCATATTTGAAGCAAGTAATGTTTGAAAACTTGTTGCTTGAAGAGTTTATATAGATATTTTTTAAAAACTTTTGTTTCTTTAAGGGGTTGTAGCCAAGACCAGCTTTATCATCAACGGCCTTTTGATTTTCAAGTATCATATTAAGTTTATTTGAACTTAAGGTGAATTTTTCAACCATTAGTTTTAGCTTGGCAATCTCATCTTTTAAGTTCAGATATTCTTGAGATAGGATTGATTTTTCATTAGAAATACTCTCATTTTGTTTTAGTAAGTATTGATTCTTTGATTTTAACTCTTTGTTCTTTACCCCTAGTTTCTTTAGTTCATCAATTAAATCATAAAAGACTTCATGAAGTTCTTCGAAGGTAAAGTCAATAGGATTTTCAGAATTTATCTCATTTTCATATGCTATAAGGCACAAGTTGGCTTGTTCATTTGAGTTTTCTTCTTCGGAGCTTGACTCATCACTTCCACTCCATGTAGCCATCATGGCCTTCATCTTGTACTTCTTGGGATCCTTCTTCAGTTGTGGGTATTCAGACTTAAAGTGTCCCAATTTCTTGCATTCATAGCAAATAAGGGGTTGCTTCTTATCTTTCTCTTTACTGTGTTCCCCTTTTATGGGTAGCCTCTTCCTCATTTCTTGTTTCTTTTTTCTCAAAAACTTCTTAAATCTTCTAGTAGTGAGAGCTATTTCTTCATCCTGTTCTTCATTTTTTGTATCATCAGTTTCTTCATCAAGTTGAGTCATAGATTTGAGAGCGATTGTCCTCTTCTTTTTGACTTCTTCTTCTTGATATTGTTTCATGCTCAGCTTATGTGTCATCAGTGATCCTAGAAACTCTTCCAAGGATAGGATGTTCAGATCTTTGGCTTCTCGGATAGTGGTCACTTTGGCTTCTCAAGTTCTTGTAAGGACCTAAGAATCTTTCTCACGAGATCACTGTTAGAATAAGACTTACCAAGACTTTTTAGACCATTTATAATATCAGTAAAATGAGTAAATATTTCAGTTATAGATTCATCATGCTCCATTTTAAAAAATTCATATTTATGCACGAGCATGTTAATTTTAGATTCCTTCACTTGATTAGTTCCTTCATGAGTTACTTCTAATCTATCCTATATTTTCTTAGCAGACATGCATGTTGAAATATGATTGAATTCATTAGCATTTAGAGTACAATACAAAATATTCATGGCTTTAGCATTTAGTTGAGCCATTTTCTTATCAACCTCATCCCATTCTTTTTCGAGTTTGATTGATTTCACACTATCAATTAATTTAGTGGGTGTGTGTGGTCCGTTTACTATGATACTCCATATATCATAGTCAAGTACTTGAATAAAGATTTTCATCCGAGCTTTCCAATAGGTATGTTTGACCAATTGAAAAGTGGAGGTTGGTTTGTGGACTGCCCCTCGGCTAGAGAAGTGCCAACTTGAGTTGCCATAGATCTTTAGCTCTTTGATGGTTAAATCAAAGTAGGGCTAGAGCATCAAGCTCTGATACCACTTGTTGCCCAGCTATGCAACCCAAGAGGGGGATGAATTGGGTTTTAAAAATTTTAAACTTAACTTACAACTATGAAGATTATTTAACAATGAGCAAGATAAGTATGGAGAGTGTAATTTATGCAAGGTGTAGAAGTTGAATGCAAGAATGCAAGAGGATAAAGAAATTCAAAATAAGAGCAAGTAAGCACAACACAAACAAGAAGATTTATAGTGGTTCGGTGCCAACCTTGTACCTACATCCACTCTCCAAATTTCTACTTAGAAATTTAAATCCACTAGACTGTATTCAACCCGAATACAACGTCAGAACTTTCGACTCTAGCTATCCCAATCTAGAACATTTATTTCTCGGGTACAAGCCAACCTAATACAATCCGATTCAAAGTTCGAATCAATCTTTCCACGTTTTGGATTCCTTCCAAAACAAACTAAACAACTCAAAAATAAAGTATAGGAGTTAATCACATAAAAGTACAGAGTAGCTCCTTTAATAAGCAAATAATGCTTTA
Organism: Elaeis guineensis; assembly: GCF_000442705.2. Taxonomy (NCBI): domain Eukaryota; kingdom Viridiplantae; phylum Streptophyta; class Magnoliopsida; order Arecales; family Arecaceae; genus Elaeis; species Elaeis guineensis. Next base: position 57,516,912 of record NC_026003.2, read on the forward strand.
AATATGCTTTACACAATTAGAATGAAGCTCTTTCTGATTTTTTCAAGGTGGTTGGAGATTTGAATGAGCTCTTGAGGAGTTGGTGAACTTGAAATAAAGGCTTCTTTAACTTCAAGAGGACTCTTGCTTAGGGTTGAAGTGAATGCTTGAAGAATATTTTTTAAAAACTCTCTTTCTTGTTTTTGATTTCCTCCTTTAAGTGCCTTTTATATCTTCAAATAATAGTGAAGAGTAATCTGGACTGAAATAGAGTCATTAGAACATATTAAATGAGCATTAAATGCAGCCAAAATGAGCTAAAAACTAGCCATTGTGGAACTTTTCTATCGTAAGGGTCGACTCATGGTCATGGGTCGACTCATGGTCATGGGTCGACTCATGGGGTCGACCTCTGTGGAAAAGAGCAGAAAATGACTGTTCTGTAATTTTGGCCTACAGAGCAGCAGAGGTCGACTCATAGGGTCGACTCATGCCAAGGGATCGACTCACAGAGTGTGCCAACCAAAAATTTTGCATGCCGTTCAGCCCTTTTAGCTATGAGTCGACTTATGGGGTCGACTCAAAAATATAAACTTGAATTTCTTACAAACTACACTTCTAAAAATATTGAAATTGCCTCTAATAGATTACACATCTTTTGTTCTTGCTCTTGAGGCTTCCGAATCAGGTCTGATAAAATTATGATTTTGCCCCTGAAATACAATAAATCTTTTTTCAAGCCAAAATCATTAGTAATCCCCTCAAATACTTTGTAATCATCAAAATCAATTCAAGGAGCAACAAAGAGATCTGAAGAAAGGAGTTGGATCAGCCATCCAAAGCCTTCGATGTGAGCGAGCACTCCCACGAAGAAAGATCCGATCAAAGCTTCGAATGGACACTTTGTAGAGGCCGGATGACCTGTACAGCTGCTCGACATCAGTGAGAGCTTCGTACCATACTTATCAGTAGTAGAGATCATCGATCCATGAAAAGATGATGAGTTCTGAACTCTACCGACATAATCTAAAAGTTAGATCAGATTCAGGACATCGATGTGATCGATGTAGTTTTCTATTTATATCAGATTTTATATGTAAAAATTTTATATCATAGATCTTTAATGGTAGGTAAGATCTGATCTAATGCATATTTAGAAGATTAAAATATTTAATCTTTTATTATTTTACTGTAAAATTTTAAAAATACATATTTTGAACTATCCATTTTTCCTTCAGATTATTATAGTCAAGGATTTCTGAGCATTAGGATTTTTGATGCATCGAGTGGTTTAAATAAAAATGTTAAATACCTAACCCTTCCGCTGCACCACCAAAACCCAATAGTGGTATCAGAGCCTATCTTGATCTATATAATCAAAGGTTAAGGATTGTCTTGATTGTGATCAAGCATATGTTTTTGGTTTGATTCAAGTTGGATCAAGGGTTGAACCCGATTGAACATCCAAATTCTAGCATGTCTTCGAGATATATTTTAGTTAAATGCATGATGTATCTATAGAATCTTTTTTAGTAGCTTAGTACTCTAATTGGGGTTGATTATCAGGCCATCTGGTTATAAAAGCATGTAGGGTTCACAGACCCTTTCTTCCCATTCCATGGGGCACTTTAATGGCATGTAGGGTGATGGGTTTTGGTGGCACAGTGAAAGGATTAGGTGTTTAAAATTTTATTCAAAACATCCGATGCACCAAAAATCCTAATGCCCAAAAATTTTTGACTATATCAATCAAAGTGCAATTAAAATAAATTTAGATCAAAAAAATACCTACTGCGCTAATCCAATTTTCACAAGACATCCAAGTGTTTGTCCTCCAATGGTGATGCACATGAAAATTGAACCAAGAACAACGCTTTCCTTCGCCTTGCTTTAAGAGTTCTAGCTCCTAGAACTCAACTGACACCAATTGATCAAACATTCCTTCAGACCTGAGTCTGAACCTCTCAGAACCACCCACTGGACCTGACCACCTTTTTCTGGACCTTTTAAACCCTTAAAGCTATTAAGATTAGGCTTGTCTTAAAAGAACAAGCCTTTGTCCTAAACCCTAGAGTTGTAAGAGAGGGAGAGAGGGAATGGATAGGGGATGTAAGAATTGAATGATCAACCATTCTGCTGTCTCCTATTTATAGCACCAGATGGGGCACCAACAGAGAAGGCACACCTCATCTGAAAAGCCATATCAAGTCATCATATCATGTTGGGTTCCGATGGTGCAGCGAAAGGATTAGGTGTTTAAAATTTTTATTCAAAACACCCGATGCACTGAAAACCCCAATGTCCAGAAACCCTTGACTATAATAATCAAAATACAATAAATATAAATTAGGATAAGAAGAATACTTATAGTGCTAATCACAATTTTCACAAGGCGTCTAAGTATTCACCCTTCAATGGTGATCCACACAGTAATTGAACCAAGGACAGTGCTCCTTCACCTTGCTTATGGAGTTCTATCCACTAGGACTCGATTAGCCTCATACCGATCAGGTTTCTCCAAGAAACTGACTCCACCCTCTCAGAACCTTCTCTAGACTTCTGATCCTCCTTCTTTAGGACCCTCACACCCTTGTTAGGACTAGATAAGGCTTTGTCTTAAATCCCAAAGTCTTGTTCTAAAACTAAGATAGGTTGTAAGAAAGAAAAGTGAGCAATGGAGACAAAATTAGAAACTCTTTCTGAATGCCCTAGACACCCAGTGCCCTGGCCAATTTATAGCCACTAAAGAGATGCCAAAAGAGAGGGATGCACCTCATCCAAGAGGCCTATCTGATCTGATTATCAGAGATAAGAGTTCCTTTAAACAGAAGGACTCTTATCAATGATACGTCGATCAGCACCCTGCTCTGCGTGCGCGACCAGAGAAGGGATATTTTCACATCCCTTCTCAAATTAAAAAAATTATCAAAAATTTATGTGGATAGAGAATTCAATCTAATTCCAGAATATATAATAAGTAGATAAAAATTTTCACAAATGGATGTGTTCTTACATCCTTTCATGCAAAGTTTGATCACCGCACGTGCAGGCATAAGAAGAAACTTATGGCATCCGTTTGGCATCCAGATAATCTAGAAAATTTTTTAAAAAATTATTAAAAATATTTTATCAAATGTGGAACATTATCACTAAAAATTATTCTATTTTGAAAGCATTTGATGAGGAGAAGGACTCTCCAAATCTTGGAGAGATGCGATGCTTCTGCACACGCACAAGACTTCCTTCCTTTTTCTAATTATTTTCCACCCCAAAAATTTTAGAAAAAATACATCTCATGCTTTGAGATGTGCACCAAAGGATGGAGGGTAATATGGGCTATGACATGCATCTTAATCCCAAGCCAAAAGGACTCTTTTCTTCTACCCACGCCAACACTTGTATGCAGAACCTGTTTTGCGCCAAGAGTCCTTTACAACTTGGACTCTTCATAATTGACATTAAAATAGGATGTGGTGCACCAATTTGGACTGCTTCTAGATGGCATGACCTAACCCAAATACCCACTAAATTGGGCTCGCTAATTAGCAAGAGATGAGACCAAATTGTTCTCCAAAGGAGCAAGGGTTCCACACATGCTAGCATGCTTACTGGAGCCCTAATTGAATCCAAAATTCCAATCAACCTTTTTTAAAATGGTCTTTGGCTAATTTCTATATGTGCGTGACCCATTGGATTCCATATCTAGCTGACAGTAGGTTTGGATGCAAGTTGACCAAATTTGATTAGATTTCAATCTAATCGATTTAGGTCCAATCGAGCTAATCCGAGTTCAACAATTATAATCCTTTCTAATTAGCGATCGAATTAAACTCTTTAATTCGATCAAAAATCTATAAGTCAAAATTGACGTCTAGCAATATATCATGACTATCTAGAAGATGTAGAATTTGATAAAAATATTAAATATATTCTTCAGTGGCTAGTTACCATGCAATTCAATCTTTCGATCATCTTTGCACCCTGAATATGTTCATGAGTATGGAATCTTATCAAACTCAAATACATATTCATATCGATTCTTAATTAACCAATGATGACTCTGATAAAGAAGCATTAAAAACTCTTTCTAATTTTCTTTCTACTTTTGGCCAAAAGACTTTTCTCAAATCATCTAGGATTGAGAATACATAGGATGCGATCTCCTCTTACTAGGAGGGATCGATTCCATGTTGACCTACTCACAACCTTCATATATACTCTATCATATCCAGAACACCCTTATATATTTTAATGTCATGCTTGGGTATGAACCAAAATATGAGTTCATATGCACAAGATTCATGGTGGCTCAGGTCTAAGGATCACTTGCATAACTCCCACTTAGAGAACCATCTTTGATATGCAAGTAAGGCTTCCATAAGATGTTCTCTTTCATCGAGTCAATTTAGTGGACTCATTTTCCAAATGAGCACTCACATCTTTGTATTAATGTCCCACACAAGTGGCTAGTGAGATCTGCCACCCTCTCCATCGAGAATATATAGGATGTGTCAGTCTATCCGAAATATTGATCTCTGACTCAATGCTCCTACGGTCAGGAATGTTTAAGATTAGGATTTTAAGATTTTAGGTCTCACTAGTATGACCCATTCATATTTTCTAAAATCATTGCCCTAATCTTTAGGGTTCATCATAATCTTAGATATAATAAGATCCAGCTAATATGATGAATCAATACCTCAAATAATAAATGTCATTTCATGAGTTAGAAAATTATAAAGAAAAGTCTTATCACAATATACTTGCGATTGGCTTATAGGACACTCTTCTTTCAATCTCCCACTTGCACTAAAGCCAATTGCCTTTTTATCTCATATAATCAAGATGGCGATCATATAGCTGCTGTGGTATGGCCTTAGTGAATGGGTCTGCTATATTGTTCTTTTTGTCTACTCATTCAAGGACAACATCTTATCTCTAACGAGATGGAAACATCTGAGGATGTGCTTGGATCTATAATGAGACCTAAGTTCTTTAGCTTGAATAATGGCTCTAGTGTTATCACAATAGAGTGACACTGGTCCTTCATTCTTAGGAACGACTTCTAAATCTATGATGAATTTCTTCATCCAGATAGCTTCTTTAATGACTTCACTAGCAGCGATGTACTCTATCTCAGTAATTGAGTCCGATACTATCTACTGCTTAAAACTATTCTAACTCATTGCCCCATCATTTAGGATAAATATATATCCTGATATCGACTTGCTATCATCCGCTTTCCTATGATCCTTCCTTGAATCAGCTTGAAATCTGATAGCTATGCCCAAAGCATAAGCTACATCAGGCTTGGTACATAGCACGGCATACATAATTGATCCCATAGCCAAAGCATAAGGGATTTCATTCATCCTCTTTCTCTCCTCTAATGTCTTAGGATACATTTTGTTAGAGAGACGTATACTATGACTTGTAGGTAGGTAACCTCTCTTAGTTGCCTTCATATTAAACCTCTTTAATATGAGTTCTATATATCGTGACTGAGATAAGCCTAACACCCTTTTAGAACTATCTCTATAGATCTTTATATCCAGTATATAGGATGCTTCACCCAAGTCTTTCATAGAAAACTTATTTGATAGCCAAGACTTGACCGATTATATATTGGGATATCATTTTCAATGAGCAGTATGTCATCGATATGTAAAACCAAGAAGACAACAACACTCTCACTTGTCTTCTTATACACATATGGTTCATCCTTATTTTGATAAAGTCAAACTCTTTGACTATTATATCAAATCGGATGTACCAACTCTTCGAAGCTTGCTTCAATCCATAGATGGATCTCATTAGTTTGCATACTTGATTTGCACTCTTACTTGAGACAAATCTCTCTAGCTAAGTCTTATAGACCTCTTCCTCTAAATTATCATTGAGAAAAATGATCTTGACATCCATCTGCTAGATCTCATAGTCATAGTATGCCGCTATAGCAAGCAAAATCTTGATGGACTTGAGTATAGCCACTGGTGAGAAGGTTTCATCATAGTCAATTCTTTACCTTTGACTGAAATCTTTCGCTACCAACCTAGCTTTGTAGGTTTTTACTAAGCCATCTACTCCAATCTTCTTTTTGAAGATCCACTTGCACCCTATTGGGGTCACACCCTCAGGCACATCAACCAAGATCCATACTTGGTTGATATACATCGAGTCCATCTCAGATTTCATGACTTTCAGTCATCTGTCTGACTTTCTACTCATGACAACTTTCGAATAGGTCAGTAGATCATCATCCTGAATGATGTTGATCATATTGTCATTCTCAATGATAGAATTAAATCTCAGAGGTACATAATGCACTCTATCTGACCTTCAGAGAGGAGGTGTATATTGTGAATGTACCTCATCCTTGAGTACTTTTGATTAAGGATCTTCTTATGGTTCAACCACAGGTATTTCTGGATCAGTTTGTAGATCCTGAACTTTCATAAATTCAAAATTCTCCCACTACCTCCTTCTTGGATGAGTTCATTTTTCAAGAAAGTGGCATGCCTACTAACAAAACACCTTTTGTTCAATAGGGTGGTAGTAGTATCCATTAATTTTCTTAGGATACTCTACAAACTTACACTTGTCTGATCTAGCACTAAGCTTATGTCCAAAAAGATTTCTGATATAAGTAGGATAGCCTCAAGTCTTAAGATGTTTAAGATTAGGCTTCCTTTCCTTCCATATCTCATGTGGTGTGCTTGCAACAGACTTTGAAGGCACCCTATTTAATGTGTATGTGGCAGTCTCTAGGACATAGCTCCAGAAAGATATTGGGAGATCAATGAAGCATTTTATGGACTGCACCATATCCATTAAAGTATGATTCTTTCTTTCTGCTATACCATTTAACTGAAGTGTATATGGAGGGGTCCATTCAGAGAGAATACCTTTACTTTTAAGATGGTCAAGAAATTCACTGGATAAGTATTCTCTTCCTCGATCAAATCGAAGAATCTTGATATTTTTTCCAGTTTGTTTCTCAACCATATATTGATACTCCATGAACTTATCAAAGGATTTGAATTTATGTTTCATAAGATACACATATCCGAACCTTGATAAATCTTCCATAAAGGTGATAAAATAGAAGTATCCTCCTCTGACCTGAGTTGCATTGTCCACATACATCTGTATGTACCAGGGCTAACAACTCATTCACCATCTCTCCATATCCAGAAAATAGAGTCTTAATCTCTTACCCATGAGACAAAATTTATAAGTTTCCAATGATTTATAATCATATGGGTCAAAAAATTCTTCTTTATATAACTTGTTAATCCTTTACTCACTAATATGACCAAGATGATAATGCCAGAGATATGTGACATTCACATCTTCTCTCTTTCTTTTCATATTTCTTTTAATATGAAAAAAATATTTTCATTGAGTGCATGAGTTAAAAAATTATTATCAATATAACTACTGCCATAATATTTATTAGAAAAAAAATAGAGCATCTATTTTTCATTAGCCTTATTTCATAACCTTGTTTTAACAACAAAAGTATAGAAATAATATTTCTAATGACCTTTGATATGTAATAATAGTCTTTTAATTCTAAAGTTTTGCCTGAAGATAAATTAAGCATACAGGTTTCATAGCCTCTATGCTAATGGACTCTCCATTTATGCCATAGAGCTCGAGGTCACCTCTTTTCAGACCTTTGATATTCTGTAGTCGCTGTAATGAATTACAAATATGTGATCTACAGGAGGTATCTAATATCCAAATATTAGAGTCTGAACTACTCAATGAAAAATAGGGTCTGCATCATATCCACACCTTTTGGTGCTACACTTGGACCCTACTTCAATCTTGCAAGATAATTTTTGTAATTATACTCTCAATGACCAAATTTACTATAAAAAAATATCCATATGGATATCATTGCCTTCTCATTATTACTGATCATTCCAAGGTCAGGAATATCCAGAACATCGGAGTTCTTCTTCGATACGAACCTTATTTGCAAGTTCCTCAACCCGTTCACATAGTTGAGATCGATCAACAATATTTTATCTATGGTATCAGACAGTGAAAATAAAGAAGTCATAATGTAGACTTAAATCTACATAAATAAAGAATAATAGTATAAGCAGACCACTCATGTTTGACATGCATAACTAGATGAGGACTTTTAAACTAGTTATGTCTCCCACTATTTTATCAAATACTATAGCCCTCTCCTATGGCAAACGAGAAACCTTAATCTGGTTTCTTAATGGGATTGAGATCTTAATTCTTCAATGAAGCCTTGTGGATATCACAATAAATCTCAATGAGTTTAAAGGTAGAAAAATCTATCCAATTACTTCTCATACAACTCTCAACATAACCTCTCTAAAAAATACTCATAGCCTTGTGGATATCACAACAAACTATAGTATTTTTTAGTTAAGTCAAACTCTTCATTTTCATACAGCCATATCTGAAAAATGATGCTCTTATGGATATCACAACAAAGCAACATATCCAAATATGCCATAAAGTATATAATATGCACCAAGATAAATCTTCATCAATCCTCATAGCAAGCCTTGCAGATATCACAACAAACCTACTATGATTTTTGATAGGATATTGACTAGGTATGAAGGAAGACATATGTAGTGTTCAAAATACTGAGCTACCTTCATTCAAGATTCGAATTAATCTAATTGGCCAGAAAAGTGTTAAGATTGGTGGGAGTTCCTCCGTTGCTTTTTTTAGACATCAATAAAATTAGTCAGGCTAGCAACGGAATCAATTAAATAACCACCGTATTTGAAATACTCCTTAGACACCAATTGATTAATCGATTCAAAAAATAGGTCAGCTACTGGTTCATAACACTATGACTTAATATAATTTTTATGAGAACTTTAATGGTCTCAAGCATATCCTAATTCAATCAATCACATGATGCACTATTATAGTTGAATCTTTATAATCCTAATAACTAATCATGGCATCTATTCATATCTCTAAGATATGAAATCATAATCATACAATATGATTATATCCATACACCTCAAGCATATCACATATGTATGAAGTTCTAATAACATGCATGAATACAAAATACTCTTTTCACAGTTCTTCTTCTTAGGACATCACAGTGGCACCCTTACATGTCATAAGAGTACCCTATTGAATAGGAAGAGAGGGTCTTTAAATCCTACTTGCTCTTATGACCGGATGGCCTAGTGATGAACCTCAATTAGAGTACTAAGCTACTAAGAAAGATTCTATATATACATCATGTATTTTATATTTAAAACATATCTCTAAGACATGCGAGAGTTTGGATGTTCAATCGGATTCAACCCTTGACCTGACTTGAACCAAACCAAAAACCCATGCTTGATCACAATCAAGACAATAATTTAATCTTTGATTATATAGATCAAGATAGGCTCTGATACCATTGTTGGGTTTCAGTGGCTTAGCGGAAGGGTTAGGTGTTTAAAATTTTTATTTAAAACACCCGATGTACTGAAAACCCCAATGCCCAGAAACCCTTGATTATAATAATCAAAGTATAATAAATGTAAATTAAGATAAGAAGAATACTTGTAGCACTAATCTCAATTTTCACAAGACGTCCAAGTATCCGCCCTCCAATGGTGATCCACACAAAAACTGAACCAAGGACAGCACTCCTTCACCTTGCTTCAAGAGTTCTAGCCACTAGAACTCGACTAGTCTCATACCGATCATGTTTCTCCAAGAAACTAACTCCATCCTCTCAAAACCTCCTCTAGACTTCTAATCCTCCTTCTTTAGGACTCTCACAATCTTTGTTAGGACTAGATAAGGCTTTGTCTTATATCCCAAAGTTTTGTCCTAAAACTAAGATAAATTGTAAGAAAGAAAAGAGAGTAACGGAGATAAAATTGAACTCTTTCTGAATGCCCCGGACACTCAATGCCCTAGCCAATTTATAGCCACTAGAGGGATGCCAAAAGAGAGGGATGCATCTCATCCAAGAGGCCTATCTGATCTGATTATCAGGGATAAGAGTTCCTTCAAACAGAAGGACTCTTATCAATGATACGTCGATCAGCACCCTACTCTGCACGTATGACCAGAGAAGGGATGTTTTCACATCCCTTCTCAAATCAAAAAAATCTTCAAAAATCCATGTGGATAGAGAATTCAATTTTGATTCCAGAATATATAATGAGTAGATAAAAATTTTCACAAATAGATGTGTTCTCATATCTTTTCATGTGAAGTCTGATCACTGTGCGTGCAGGCATGAGGAAAAACTTATGACGTCCATTTTGGCATCCAGATAGGTCTGAAAAAATTCTAAAAAAATTACCAAAAATAGCTTGTCAAATATGGAATGGTATCACCAAAAATTGTTCCATTTTGAAAGTATTTGATGAGGAGAAGGACTCTTCAAATCTTAGAGGGATGCGACGCTTCTGCACGTGCGCAAGACTTCCTTCTTTTTTCTAATTTTTCTCCATCCCAAAAATTCTAAAAAAAATATATCTCATGCTTTGAGATGTGTACCAGAGGATGGAGGATAATATGGACTATACATGCATCTTAATCCCATACCAGAAGGATTCTTTTCTTCTACCCATGCCAACACTTGTACACAGAACCTATTTTGCACCAAGAGTCCTTCACAACTTGGACTCTTCATAATTGGTGTTAAAATGAGATGTGGTGCCTCAATTTAGGCTGCTTCTAAGTGACATGATCTGACCCAAATATCCATAAAATTGGGCTAGCTAATTAGCAAGGGATGAGACCAACTTGATCTCCAAAGGGGCAAGGATTCCACACGTGCTAGCATGCTTACCGGAGCCCTGATTGAATCCAAAATTTCAATCAACCTTTTTCAAAAGGGTCCTTGGCTAATTTCTATATGCGTGTGACCCATTGGGTTCTACATCTAGCTAACAGTAGGTTTAGATATAAGTTGATCAAATTTGATTAGATTTTAATCTAATCAATTTAGGTCCAATCGAGCTAACCCGAGTTCAATAATTATAATCCTTTCTAATTGACGATCGAATTAAACTCTTTAATTCGATCAAAAATATACAAGTCAAGATTGATATCTAGTAATATATCATGACTATCCAGAAGATATAAAATTTGATAAAAAGATCAAATATATCCTTCAATAGCTAGTTACCATGTAATTCAATCTTTCAATCATCCTTGCACCCTGAATATATTCATGAGTATAGAATCTTATCAATCTCAAATACATATTCATATCAATTCTTAATTAACCAATGATAATTCTGATAAAGAAGCATTAAAAACTCTTTCTAATCTCCTACCTATTTTTGGCCAAAAGACTTTTCTCAAGTCATCTAGGATTGAGAATACACAGGATGCGATCTCCTTTTACTAAAAGTGATCGATTCTATGTTGACCTACTGACAACCTCCATACATACTCCATCATATCCAGAATATCCTGTACATGTCTTAATGCCATGTCTGGATATGAACCAAAATATGGGTTCATGTGCACAAGATTGCATGGTGGTCTCAGGTCTAAGGATCACTTGCACAACTCCCACTTAGAGAACCATCTTTGACATGCAAGTAAGGCTTCCATAAGATGTTCTCTTTCATCGAGTCAATTCAATAGATTTATTTTTTAAATGAGTACCCACATCCTTGTATTAGTGTCCCACACAAGTGACTAGTGAGATCTACCACCCTCTCCTTTAAGCATACATAGGATGTGTCAGTCTATCCAAAATATTGATCCCCGACTCAATGCTCGTACGATCAGAAATATTTAAGATTAAAATTTTAAAATTTTAGGTCTCACTAGGATGACCCATTCATATCTCCTAAAATTATTGCCCTAATCTTTGGAGTTCATCATAGTCTTAGACATAATAAGATACAGCTAATATGATGAATCAATGCCTTAAATAATAAATATCATTTCATGAGTTGAAAAATTATAAAGAAAAGTTTCATCGCAACACACTTGTGATTGGCTTATAGGACACTCTTCTTTCATATCACTTATATGAGAGTCTTTAAACAGAAGGACTCTTCAGAATATGATATGTCGATTTTAGCCCTCTCACGCGCGCACACCCAAAATGAGATGCTTTTTGTGTCTCTTCTGACTTTAGATCAGTGTGAAAAATTGCCATGTAACACTTTATTCAAATAGGAAGGCTATCAGTAAGTGACATCTAATTTGAATAAGAGTTCAAACTTGAGAAGGACTCTTCACCGGAGAGACGTGTGGGCACCTTCTCACTGTCGCATGCGCGCACGCCCAGTAAAGGGCATCAAAAGCAACTTTCCAATGTCCCATAATTTTTCAAATTTTTACCACATGTTCAACACTTAAAATTGATCTTTATCAGGAAAACTATCAGATAAAAAAGTTGCTTAAGACTCCTTAAATAAAAGGAGTCTTCGCATCCCTTCACGCATCCAGAAAATCTATTATGCGAGTGGCAATGTTCCAAGAATTTTTTCATGCATAATCTGATAAATTTTTTATACTTTAAATAATATGCTAGGAGATTCATAATCTGATCTAGTTATCATAAAAAAATAGAGACCCAAAATAGAAGGACTCTTAGTCCATTTGCATGCCAAAATCAAAGAGCACGTGCGCTCAGATAAGATGTGGTGCCTCTTTTTTGGCTGTTTCTAGATGGCTTGACCTGATCCAAATGCCCACCAAATTGGGCTAGTAAATCAGCAAGGCATGAGACCAAATAGATCTCCAAAGGAGCTAGGGTTTCCACACGTGTTAGCATACTTACTGGAACCCTGATTGAATCTAAAATTTCAATCAACCTTTTTCAAAAAGATTCTTAGCTAATTTCTATATGTGTGTGACCTATTGGGTTCCACATCTAGCCAGCAATAGGTCCGAGTGAAAGTTGACCTAATTTGATTAGACTTTAATCTAACCGATCTAGGTCCAATCGAGCTAACCCGAGCTCAACAATTACTCTTTCTAATTGACGATCGAATTAAATACTTCAATTTGATCAGACCTACAAGTCAAGATTAATATCTAACAATATATCATGACTACTCAGAAGATATAAAATTTGATAAAAATATCAAATATATCCTTCAGTGATAAGTTACCGTGCAATTCAATCTTTCGATCATCCCTACACTCTGAATATATTCATGAGTATAAAATTATGTCAAACTTAAATACATATTCATATCGATTTTTAATTAACCAATGATAACTCTGATGAAGAAGTATTAGAAACTCTTTCTAATCTCCTTCCTACTTTTGGTCAAAAGATTTTTTTCAAGTTATCTAGGAATGAGAATATACAAGAAGTGATCTTCTCTTACTAGGAGTGATCGATTTCATGGTAACCTACTCACAATCTTTATATACACTCCATATCCAGAACACCTGTACATGTCTTAATGCCATGCTTTAGTATGAACCAAAATATGGATTCATGTGCATAAGATTCCATGGTGATCTCATGTTTAAGGATCACTTGCACAACTCTCACTTAGAGAACCATCTTTGACATGCAAGTAAGGCTTCTATAAAATGTTCTCTTTTATTGAGTCATTCAGTAGACTCATTTTTCAAATAAGCATCCATATCCTTGTATTAGTGTCCCACACAAGTGGCTAGTGAGATCTGCCACCTTCTCCATCAAGCATACATAGAATGTGCCAGTCTATTCGGAATATTGATCTCTGACTCAATATTCTTACGATAAAAAAATTTAAGATTAGGATTTTAGAATTTTAGGTCTCACCAGCATGATCCATTCATGTCTTCTAAAATTATTGTCCTAATATTTGGGGTCATCATAATCTTAGACATAATAAAATACAGCTAATATGATGAATCAATGCCTCATTTTATTATCAAATAATAAATATCATTACATGAGTTGAAAAATTACAAAGAAAAATTTCATCACAATACACTTGCAATTAACTTATAGGGCACTCTTCTTTCAATCTCCCACTTGCACTAAAGTTAATCATCTTTGTATCTCAATCCCATACAATCAAGATGGCGATCAAATAGTTATTGTGGTATGGTCTTAGTGAATGGGTCTACTATATTATTTTTTGTATCTATTCGTTCAAAGACAACATCTTGTCTCTCTATAATTTTTCGAATGAGATGGAAGCATCTGAGGATGTGCTTGGATCTTTGATGAGACCTAAGTTCCTTAGCTTGAATAATGGCCCTAGTGTTATCACAATAGAGTGGCATCGGTCCTTTAATATCAGAAACGACTCCTAAATCCTTGATGAACTTCTTCATCTAGACAGCTTCCTTAGCAGTTTTACTAGCAGCGATGTATTCTGCCTCATTAGTTGAGTCAGCTACTGTCTGTTGCTTTGAACTCTTCTAACTCACTCCTCACCATTAAGGATAAACACATACCCTGATATAGACTTGCTATCATCCAGATCAGATGGAAAACTAAAATCTATATATCTCTCTAGTTTCAACTCTGATCCTCCTTCATATATGAGAAAAATATATTTAGTCCTTCTTAGGTACTTTAGAATATTTTTCATAGCTTTTCAATGATCCTCCCCTGGATCAGTATGAAATCTGCTAGCTACACCCAAAGCATAAGCTACATCTGGTCCGATACATAGCATGACATACATAATTGATCTTACAACCGAAGCATAAGGGAATTCATTCATCTTCTTTCTCTCTTCTGGTGTCTTAGGACACATTTTCTTAGAAAGATGTATACCATAACTTGCAAGCAGGTAACCTCTTTTACTTACCTCCATATAAACCTCTTTAATATGAGATCTATATACTGTGATTGAGATAAGCCTAACATCTTTTAGATTTATCTCTATAGATCTTTATACCCAGTATATAGGATGTTTTACTCAAGTCTTTCATAGAAAATTTATTCGATAGCCAAGTCTTGACCGATTGCATCATTGGGATATCATTCCCAATGAGCAGTATGTCATTGACATATAGAATCAAGAAGATAATAGTACTCTCACTTATCTTCTTATACACACATGATTTATCTTTATTTTTGATAAAGTCAAACTCTTTGACTGTTATATCAAATCGGATGTTCTAGCTCCTTGAAGCCTGCTTTAATCAATAAATGGATCTCTTTAGCTTGCATACTTGATTTGTCCTCCCACTTAAAACAAATCCCTCTAACTGAGTCATATAGACCTCTTCCTTTAGATTATCATTGAGGAATACGGTCTTGACATCCATCTGCCAGATCTCATAATCGTAGTATACTGCTATAGCAAGAAAAATCTGGATGGACTTGAGCATAGCCACTGATGAGAAGATATCATAATAGTCAATTTCTTATCTTTGTTTGAAATCTTTTACCACCAACCTAGCTTTGTAGGTTTCTACTTGGCCATCTACTCCGATCATCTTCTTAAAGATCCATTTGCACCCTATTGGGGTCACACTCTCAAGCACATCAACCAAGGTCCACACTTGGTTGGGTACATCGAGTCCATCTCAAATTTCATGGCTTCCAACCATCTGCCTGAGTCTCCACTCATGACAGCTTTCGAATAGGTCAGTGGATCATCATTCGAAATGATGTTGATCGAATTGTCATTCTCAATGACAAAATCATATCTCAGAGGTGCTTGATGCACTCTATCTTACCTTCGAAGAGAAGTGTGTATTATGGATGTACCTCATCCTTGGGTACTTCTGATTGAGGATTTTCTTTGTAGGGTGGATGTCTGACCAGGACACCACCTCTCAAGATCTTTTCAGTACCACGCGATGTAGCAGGAAGAAAGAAGAAATAAAATAAAAGGAAAACAATCAAAATACGTGGATCAGCCACAAAAGGGCTCGCCTCCATGGGGCATGCAAACTTCACTATGAAAAAGAAATTTTACAGGAGGAGACCTCACCCTCAACCCTTATACACCCAATTCTCTCTCACCTAAAATTTCCTCACAAAAGCTCTCTCTCTCTTGGAAGATCCCCTTGAACCCCTGAAGTGCCTGGCGACCGCTATCCAGGAGCCTCCTACTCCTTCTCTCTCAGTGCTCTTGTCTCTCTCTTCTCTTGGGTTCCGTACGGGCTTCGTACGGCGCAAATCCAAACCACACCCCCTCTGTTTCACGTACAGGCCCTTTTAAAGGGTTAAGTAGGGTTTAAAACATGATTAGAGAAGGATTAGGAGTCCTAAACAAAGTCAGATAACCCCTGGACCGTCGGATCAAGACCGAAAGCCACCCACGCCCTCAGATCATGCTCCGATCCACAGAATAGTATCGTGGACTGCGAGAAATATGTGGGAAACACCCACGCGGTCCACAGGCCCAGCTGTGGACCACCCGGTCCATGGTGACTGATGCAAAAGGCCAGGCAGGTCGCTTGGGCCTGGGTCGGCCGCACACGCGGGCCTGGGCCGGTCGCACGTGCGGGCCTGGGCCGCGCCTGCGTGCGAGCTTGCGCACGGACTGGGCCGCGCGCCAGGTTGGATCTCGAGGTATCAAATCCTAACAATCTCCACCTCGACTCGATATTCGGCCTCCTCTAAACTTCGAGAGCTTCTGGATCTCCTCGCCCCCATGCCCTGGGGCAATCGCCTGCTGATCATGGATGGGCAAACATGAGAGTCGAGCCAGGCTGCTTGATCCCATCTCCATGTATGCTGTGTTCCTCCTGACTTGAGATCTGCTCGGGGCATCATCCTGCGGTAATAGGAATCTCACCTTGCGACGTCGCCTCTCATCCTCTCGAATCTCCTGTCTCGTACCCGATCTGCCTCCTGAGCTCCATCTCGCCTGGGCTCCACCTGGCTCCCGAAACTCCACCTCGCATGGGGCTCCCTACCAGGTAATAATATCCTCTGCTCTCCTTCTTCCCCTCCAGCACAATCCTATCGCCGCGTAACACCCTCAGGATTCCTCCACCAGCTACCATCCTGTAGCCTCTCGAATTCAGTCTGCTAAGTGAGATAAGATTTCGCCTGAAATCGGATATGTATCGGACCTCCCCCAATCTCCTCACTGCACCGTCATGTGTCCTCTACCTAACCGTCCCAGTGCCTCTGATTGCACAGCTCGATCCATCCGGCAGATATACAGTGCCCTCATGTTCTCTAGGGAGTCAAACTGCTCCTCTCTGCAACATACATGATAGGGGCATGCAGAATCTAATATCCACTGCTAGGAATAAGTAGATACCTCGTCAGATATCTCCAGGACATCTCCATCTAAATCACTGCCGGCTGTCGCTATAGCAGCCACCATCCGATTTTTAAGTTGAGGGCAATCTCTGGCTAGATGCCCTAACTCCTCACACTGGTAACACCTGATTTTGCTCAGTCCCTCCTGGACTTGGACCACCTTCGTTGCGATCTCCTGTCGCTCCGTCTACCACCTCCTGCTCCTCCAGAAGCCACCAAAGCTGAGCTATCGCCACCTGAGCTCGAAGCTGGGTTCTCCCTCCTGAGAATCTCGTTCTGGAGTATCGCGCGGTGACCTCGTCCATCTTGATAGTGCTCTTCCCCACTAGAAGAGCAGTCACCAAGGACTCGTACGAAGGGGGAAGCGACGCCAGCAAAACCAGTGCCCTGGTCTTTTCCTCAATGTTCTCACCAACACTGAGGAGGTCGGTGAGGATCTTCTGGAAGTGGCTCAGATGCTCCTGCATGCTCTATCCCTCTGTCATCCGCAGTTGGTAGAACTGCCTCCAGAGGAAAAGTGTGTTGGTGAGAGACTTCGCCATGTACAACTCCTCGAGCTTCGACCACAGCACCGTCGGGAAGTCTCGCTCAGCACATGGATCACCATCTCATCCATCAGGTACATACGGATGGTACTCACCGCCTGCATCTGTAGCCGTTTCCAATCCTGAACCTCCATGGTGATCGGCTTCTCATCGCACAAGATAGCATCGATCAATCCCTGTTGGATGAGCATGTCCTTCACCCTTGCCTGCCACAAGGAGAAATTGCTCTTACCATCGAACTTGTTGATCTCCATCTTGATTATTTCTGTCTTCTCCATCTTCAGTCTTGCTCACCACCACGGCAATCTGCGTCCTTGTACCACCTTGCTCTGATACCACTTGTTGGGTGGATGTCTGGCCAGGTCACCACCTCCCAAGATCTTTTCAGTGCCACGCGATGCAGCAGGAAGAAAGAAGAAACAAAACAAAAGGAAAACAATCAAAATACGTGGATTAGCCACAAAAGGGCTCGCCTCCACGGGGCATGCAAACTTCACAATGAAAAAAAAATTTTACAAGAGGAGACCTCACCCTCAACCCTTGTACACCCAATTCTCTCTCACCTGAAGTTTCCCTCACAAAAGCTCTCTCTCTCTTGGAAGACCCCCATGAACCCCTGAAGTGCCTGGCGACCGCTGTCCAGGAGCCTCCTGCTCTTTCTCTCTCAGTGCTCTCGCCTCTCTCTTCTCTTGGGTTCCGTACGGGCTTCGTACGGTGCAAATCCGAACCACACCCCCTCTGTTTCACGTACAGACCCTTTTAAAGGGTTAAGCAGGGTTTAAAACCAGATTAAAGAAGGATTAGGAGTCCTAAACAAAGCCAGATAACCTCTGGACCGTCGGATCAAGACCAGGAGCCACCAACGCCCTCAGATCACGCTTTGGTCCACAGAATAGTGCTGTGGACTGTGAGAAACGTGTGGAAAATGCCCACGCGGTCCACAGGCCCAGCCGTGGACCGCCCGGTCCACGGTGGATCGGTGCAAAAGGCCAGGCAGGCCACCTGGGCCTGCACGCGGACTGGGCCGCGCGCCCGGCTGGGCCGTGTGCCCGCCTGGGCAGCGCGCCAGGCTGGGCCGCGCGCCTGCTTGGGCCGCCCGCCCGCATGGGTCGTGCGTCCCGCACGCCGCTGCCGCCCGCCGTCGGTCGCCGGTGGTCCTCCACCGCCTCGAATCTCATGTTGACTTCAAAAGCCGTATCTCCTCCATTCGAGCTCTGTTTCAGGTGATCTTGGTCTCGTTGGATTCCATTTTTCACCGCGAACTTCGTTGTGGACTCAATGTGGGCTAAATCTCGAGACATCAAATTCTAACATTCTTGTGGTACAACCACAGGTATTTTTAGATCGATTTGTAGATTATGAACTTCTGTAAGTTCAATATTCCTCCTGCTGTCTTCTTTTTGGATGAATTCATTTTTCAAAAAATGGCATACCTACTAACAAATATCTTTTATTCAGTAGGATGGTAGAAATAGTATCCATTAGTTCCTTAGGATATCCTATATATCTACACTTGTTTGATCTAGTACTAAACTTATGTCCAAAAATATTTTTGATATAAGCAGGACAGTCCCAAATCTTAAGATGTTTAAGATTAGGTTTCCTTCCCTTCCATATCTCATATGGTGTATACAGACTTCGAAGGCATCCTGTTTAATATGTATGCGGTAGTCTCTTGGGTATATCTCCAGAAAGATATTGGGAGATCAGTGAAGCACATCATGGACCGCACCATATCATGAAAGTATGATTCTTCCTTTCTGCTACACTATTTAACTGATATATATAAAAAGGGGTTCATTCAGAGAGAATACTTTTACTTTTAAGATAATTAAAAAATTCATTAGATAAGTATTCTCTTTCTCGATCAGATCGAAGAACCTTAATATCTTTTTCAATTTGTTTCTCGATGATACTTTGATACTTCTTGAACTTATCAAAGGAGACTCTGAGTTACGAGTTAAGGGGTATACTGATTCAGACTTCATGTTTGATCCTGATGATAGAAAGTCTATATTAGGATATGTGTTCATTGATAATGGTGGTACAGTTAGCTGAAAGAGTTTCAAGCAATCCATCATAGCGGATTCGACCACGGAGGTGAAGGAGGAAAACTGCTTTTTCTCGTAGGATCTTCCAGATTTCATCAAATCTAGGGTGAAATAATTTTTAAAAAAATTATCTTACACATTTTAGATCTAATTCTCTAGATCTTATTTTATTATCTAATATTTAAAATCTAAAATTAAATCTAAATCTATGATGAAAGAAGAAGTACCTCAAGGGTAATCTGATTATCCTGTAGATGATCTCTGCACAGCCCGAGGTTCTGATGTAGCCACGTAAGTGCCTGGCCTCTATCAGTATTCACTCAGGTAAGATCTGGAACATCTTCTCCTCATGAATTTACGCTCCAAAAATAAATCTTTATCTAATTTGAAAGTACTTCAGAACTCCTTCTGAAGTTGGAGCAGCAGCCTGTCGAAGATGTCCTGCAGCCTTCTGTTCCAGGCGTCACCATGCCTTGGATCTTTGCCAGATGGACGTCCAACTCTTTGGACATGAAGAGGGGAGGAAGGAGAGCAGGGAGGATATGGAGAAGAGGGGAGGGGTGGCAGCTATTGGGTTTTGTACCTAAAATAATTTTTTTCATGAAACCCTAGGCGTAATAGGGTTTATATAGACCTTGTATGCTGTGTAGTGCCACATCATTCAACCAATCAAAAAATTTCAATAAATTCTGAAAAAATTTTGATTAGTGAAGTGATGTCATCTAATCACATCAGATAAGAACTCCACCCTCTCTCCTAAGTTGGCACCAACATTAGATAAGCTCAATCAAGGTGGCGCCAAAGAGTCCATGTTTATCAGGACTCTTTGGTTCTTATCCATTTGCGGCGCCCACTTTAATCCAATTGGGCTCATGCCATAATCTGATTATGGCACCCAATTCAATTGGGTTTTGGCATGTGGACACTCCACAAAAATCCTCCAATGAGTCCTCTTCATTTTAAGATCCATATGTCAACTTTTGACAGATATCCTAAAATAAAATTGGCAGGTGCTAGGAATTAGCAGGTGTTGTCTTAAATTCATCTCATGAATTAAGACAAGCCTTTTCTGAGCTAGACAAGCTTCATTTAGACTGAGAGAAACTTTCTAAGATTCTCTGGATGAGTCAAATCATATTTGGCTCAGTAGAGATAGAAAAGATTACACGAGGAGAAAGTTAGGCTCAATCATGTGCTAGCACGATTTTCTTGAACCTAATTGGATCTTATCCAAATCAATTGGATTAGTCCAATTGATGACATCTAGATCCTAACCCTTATTTGTGTGATCCAGTTAGGTTTAATTCTGTATGGTAATGAGACATGTCATGATCTCATCATCGACATCATCGAAACTCCTTTCGATGGACCAGAACTCTTCTGATTCAGACAATTAGAATGATCGATCATCAATATCATTCTAATTGCTTCCAAAATCATCAGTGACACCTAGCAGTATGTGGTGGCAACCCATCAGAACTAAAGATGAACCTCTCGATGCAGCTACCTGTGTGATTGAGTTCCTCTATCATGAGTCCCGACTGAATTAGGGTTAAGGTGAACTCGTCAAACCCAACATCAGTCATATGATTTAATCGATTGATCTGAGTCCGATGTGAAACCTTAATGAAAAACTCTTTTCTATTATTTCACTCTGCCATGGCCATGGCTTAAGAACTCGATCTTTCAATTATTATAGGACTACTCCTCTCATCTATCGAGGTTGATAGATCCCATCTTGGTGCGACCTAGTTCTACAATGAATATGCTACAGCCAACATACATCTCAAGATTCTGAATGGCTAAGAGATCGAGTTATGGTGTAGTCAAACTATAACACACTCAAGTGAACTATCGATGTACCTCAGATCAAAGAACTAGACACACAACTGCAGCATCGAGCTAGTCATCGACGAGAAGGTAGACTTCCTTATGATTGCTTGATATGGTCACGCTCAGTACTCTCGTTCTCAATGAATACTTGTACTCTCACTCTGGTGTCTCCACACCATAGACTCAAGACACCTCTACCCTAAAGAAGTGATCGTACACTAATCTTTCGGATCAATCACCATCCTCGTGATGATCCTATGGTCAGGAGCTGTTTATGAGTTAGTTATGTAAATTCATGTCTTAAATTTTCAACTCTTGAAAATATGAATTTACATTCTCACTAACTCAAAGGATGTATCACAGACACAATGTACACAATGTGATAGAAGAATAACCCTTTTATTCATTTATAGTCAAAATTATAAATTTATCCTTAGATCTGTACAGGAATATGTCAGCCGATCTGGCATCTAGGGCACACATCTAACAAACTCCCACTTGACCTAATGATAATTGGCTACATATCTAAGTCCCATCTTCTCAAGGTGGGTTTCGATCTTTTGCTGGCCCAATGGTTTAGTCAGCGGGTCTACCACATTGTTTGTGGAGTTGACTCTCTTGACCTCGACATAACCCTTTTCGAGGTAATCACGGATCAAATGGAATCGCCGCTCGATGTGCTTGGACTTCTGATGAGTCTTGGCTCCTTAGCTAGGGCTATGGCACCATTATTGTCATAGTAAAGAGGTATGGCATCCGATGATATTACTCCAAACTCTGCAGCAAACTTTTTGTACCAGAATGCCTCCTTCGCAGCTTTCGATGCAGCAATGTACTCTGTCTCCATGGTGGAATCAGCAATCACCGTCTGTTTGAAACTCTTCCAGCTAACTGCACCACCATTACAAATGAACAGACTTCCAGATGTCGATTTTCGATCATCTATATCAGACATAAAGTCTGAGTCTGTATATCCCTGAATCTGGAGTTCTCCATTCCCAAAGACTAGAAACATATCCTTAGTCCTTCTCAAGTACTTAAGGATACATTTCACAGAAGTCTAGTGCTCTTCACCTGAATTTGACTGATATCTATTTGTGACACTCATAGCATAGGCTATATCAGATCGTGTACATAGCATGGCATACATGAGGCTCTCTATTGCTGAAGCATAAGGGATCTTGCTCATGCGTTCAATCTTCTCAGGTGTGCTAGGGCACATCTTCTTGGAGAGATGAATGCCATGTCTGAAAGATAATAAATCTCTTTTGGAGTTTTCCATGCTAAACTTTTTTAGCTCCTTCTCTATGTACATCTTCTGTGAAAGTCCCAGCATCCTATTTGGTCTATCTCTATAGACCTTAATACCCAGTATAAAGAATGCCTCTTCTAGATCTTTCATAGAGAACTCCTTAGACAACCATACTTTGACTGAGGTCAACATGAGAATGTCATTCCCAATTAGGAGGAAGTCATCTACGTACAGTACGAGGAAGACAACTGCGCTTCCACTGACCTTTTTGAACACACAAGGACCTTTACAACTTGCAGATCTTGTGATCATCATCACTGGATGTGAAACCAAGCGGCTGTTCCATATAGATATCTTTCTCAAGATGTTCATTTAAGAACGCTATTTTCATGTCCATCTACCATATTTTATAATCGAAATAGGCTGCAACAGCAAGCAATGTGCAGATGGATTTTAGTATGACTACGGACGAAAAGGTATCCTGATAGTCAATGCCTTCGCGCTGACTATAATCTTTCGCTACGAGCCTTACTTGAATGTCTCTATATTCCCATCTGCACCTATCTTTCTCTTGAAGATCCATTTACACCCAATAGGTACAATACCTTCAGGTGGATTTATCAAGGTCCAGACTTGGTTTGAGTGCATCAAGTCAATTTCTGATCTCATTGCCTCTAACCATTTCTCGAAGTCGATATCTAATATCGCCTCATCATAGGTCTTGGGGTCATCACCATGAGCCCCATTTCTCGTGAGGAATATTTCCTCTACTTCCTCTTGTATGTTTCCTAAGTACCTTTCAGGAGGATGGAAAATCCTGTCGATCTACGAGATGGAAGAGGTTGTGTTGGGACTGGTTCTGATTGATTAGGTTCCTTAGGTTCTTGAGCTCGTTGCTCTTGGGAGATATTCTCCTTAAGCTTAACTATTCTTCCGATGCCACCATCTTGAATAAATTATTTTTCAAAAAAAATAGCATTTCGACTCACAATCACATTGTGGTCTTCCAGAATATAGAAATAGTATCTTAATGACTCTTTAGGATATCCTATGAATCGAGCTCTAAAAGACCTGAACTCTAACTTGTCCGTCTACTGTCTCTTGACATGAGCCAGACAACCCCAAATTCTGAGATGATTCAGACTTGGCTTCTTACAATGCCCTATCTTATACGGTGTGGTAGAAACGGTTTTAGAAGGAACTCTATTCAATACATAAATTGCTGTCATGAGATAATATCCCCAAAAAAATTTGGGGAGGTCCGTGAAGCTCATCATGGAACGGACCATATCTAATAGGGTCCGATTTCTCCATTCTGAAACCCCATTGAGTTGAGGCATTCTAGGTGGAGTCCATTGAGAGACTATGCCATTGTCCTTAAGATAGTTTAAGAACTCCCGACTAAGGTATTCACCTCCTCGATCTGATCGAAGAATCTTAATGGGCTTTCCTATTTATTTTTCTACCTCATGTCTGAATTCTTTGAACCTTTCAAAAGTTTCAGACTCGTATTTCATTAGAAATACATATCCGTACCTAGACATATCATCGATAAAGATAATAAAGTAGATGTAGTTGCCTCTAGCCGGCACATCAAATGGGCCGCACACATCTGTATGTACTAGGGCAAGTAGGTCTGTGGCCCTTTCTCTATGTCCACAAAAGAAAGCTTGATCATTTTGCCTTGAAGGCATGATTCACAAACTGGATATGACTCGGAAGTCAACAGACTCAATAGCCCAGATTTCTCCAATTTGTTAACCCTGTCTTCTGCTATATGACCTAGCCTTAGGTGCCACAAATACTTATCATTTAGACTATCTCTAGGCCTTTTAATTCCTATGGCATTCATATTTTGCTCAATATTAAATACAGATACGTCAATATATAGCTGATAGAGACCGTTAATAAGAAAATCATCTGCAACTTTATTATTTTCATAAAAAATGTTGCAATGGTTTTTATGAAAGCTAATCACATAGCCTTCTTATGCTAAACATGAAATAAAAATCAAATTCCTGCTTGCTGCAGGCACATAATAACAACCTCTAAGAAATAAATCTAATCCTAACGGTAATCATAGAGGATAGGTTTTCATGGCCACAGTAGCAACTCTTGCTCCGTTCCCGATGCGTAGGATCATCTCCCCATCCCTTAGCCTCCTGCTCTCCTCAAGACCTTGCATAGAAGTGCACAAATGAGCACTAGAATCAGAGTCTAGCACCTAACTGGATGCAAAGAAACCGTAAGATTAGATTCTAAAATGAGCATACCTCCAGAAGGACCATCCTTCTTGTTCTTCAGGGTAGCCAAGTACTGAGGACAGTTCCGCTTCCAATGGCCATCTGATTGGCAGTGGAAACATTTTTCCTTATCAGCAGCCTTCTTCTTCGGTTCTGTCTTCTTCTTCTTGCCATCCACCTTCTACTTCTTCGCAGACTTCTTTTTCTTTCTAAAAGACTTTCTCTTGGAAGAAGTCCGTTCCACAGTAATAACTGAGCCTTTTGAATCCTTCATAGAAAGCTCAGCCGTAACCAGCATATTCATTAACTCTGCCAAGGTACACTGCATCTTATGCATATGGAAGTTCATGATGAACTGACCATATGCATCGGCTAAGGACTGAAGGATCACATCAATCTAAAAATTCTTGTCTAAAATGATACCGAACTTCTCAAGCTCCTCAAGATCCTTGATCATTGTCAAACAATGATCTTGGCCTGACTGTCCATCACGCATATTGGCCTTAAAAAGTCTTTGACAGACTTGATACTTGGCCGCGCGACTCTGTTCACCAAACAACTCTTGTAGGTGAGCCAACATTTGGCAGATAGTCAAAATATTCTCATGTTGGCACAGCAAGTCATCAGATATTGCACCCAACATGTAGTACCTTGCTTTGTTATCATCATCCGTCCACTTTTTCAGAGACGCTCTCTATTCAGCAGTAAGACATGCTGGTATGGCAGGTGGGTCCTGGTCCAAGACATGAGTCACTTTTTTGAAATCTAGAATAATTCTGTAGTTCCTCAACCAGTCTTTGAAATTGGGTCCAGTCAGTCATGGGTGTCTAGAATTTTGGTCAGGGGGTTTGTGGCAGACATGTTTCCTGTAGAAAATCAAAAATTTTTAGTTAGATTTTGTAATCAGACTCAACCAATTTATTTAGGATTTTTATTTTTAAATAAATTAGGCTTCCACTATTTTCTCAGATCCCTATACTCCCTTGGTAGAGATGTGAAAATCTCCATGATCAGTGATTTTTAGTGGGTGGTGCGGTCTTACCGACTGGCTCACCACCTCACCTAACAGTTATTGGTGATGGGTCAATCGATGAGTGGACAACTCTTGTCCAATGATTCTCTAATCATGGTGCACCCAAAATTTAGTCTCTAATTCATGAGGCTCACCGTGTCTGGGATATTGCTCCAATCCTTAGTTAAGTCAAACCTACCATTTGCACGAACTAGATTCCTGATTGGGTCCCTCACCGTATCCGAAATTTTGAGCCTAACCCATCCTCTAATCCGTAGCATCCAATGCCTAATGGATATGGTTGCATCTTCTCGATGCAACTGAGTCACTGTAACCAGCAGAGAACAATCAACCCCGGGAAGGGCCCGCACATCCACAATGGTGGAAGACTTAGACTTAATATTTTCTTAGAGAGATTTATTTAGGTCTCATTAAACTTAACTTGACATAGTCATAACAATTATGACTAATCTAGTGGCATGAGTTAGCTCGAATTGTTAGCCACCTCTAATCAGAACTGAGTCGACACATATGGCCAGGTAAGTGAGACCGATGGAAGGGATATGCCATTAACTCGACAAGAATGCATTCGAGTCGAGTAGCTCCCAATTAAAAATTAGTCAGTCATATTTGCCCAACTTACCTTAGACACCAAATTATCGAACCAGAATTAATTGGGTTAGCCTACAATCCAGGCTCTAACCACTGAGCCAAATTTGGTCTTAACTTGATCGAGTCACATCTAAATGTGATTCGACCTTGATCCAGACTTAATCCTATTAGGCTGGTCAATTATTTACTTTCATGATCCCACCTAACCAACTCTTGATTTAGTTTGATCAACCGCTAGACCTAATTGAGTTACCCAAGTTCAAACTCAATTTTATGAAAATATCTTAGATTTGAAATTTTTAATTTTAGACCTAACTTAATTTCATAAGCTTAATTCATTAATTAAGTTTAGGTTCATAAACAAAGTATGTAAAATAAATCCTAGGATTTCAGGATTTAGGATTTTACAGAAAAGTAAGTTTTAATTTTTGATTAAGGATGAACGCGCGGCACCCCTACACGTCATATGGACATCCCATTGAATGAAAAGAGAGGGTCTTAAAACTCTACTTTGTTCTTATGATCGGACGGCCATGAGGAACACCTTAATCAGAAATATAAATTTAACTACAAAACTAGTTAGATCTAAATTAATATATCACATATACAATTTAAGATCTAACTAATACATGCTTTGCATACATCTCATATATCAAAAATCAATCTAATTAACATGCTTTCAGATCTGATACATCACATGTAATATCTGAAAAATAAGATTTAAATTGAACTATTCAAAATTAAATCTATTCTAGATAAGTTACTAGAATAATTCTACAACTAGTCTAGACATGCTGCAGATCAATTTTATAAAAAAAATAAAATTTTATTTTTTATTTTCTGATCTGATTATAATATTTATAATATCAAAAAAATAAAAAATAAATTAGATTTAATTTATATTTTAATCTCATTAAAATATAAAACTTAAGACCATTCATGGATTCAACTAATCCTAGTCTAGTCATGCATCTTATGCATGTTAGATCTTCTTAGATTTAATTTTAAATATTTTGATTTCAGATCTATCACATCTGATATGACATCTAAAATTATTTAAATATCAGATAAATTAAAATTAAAATTAGATCTAAAATAGATCTAAAATAGAGCCAACAACCTGGCTCTGATACCACTTGAAGGAGGAAAATCGCTTTTCCTCGTAGGATCTTCCAGATTTTATCAAATCTGAGGTGGAATAATTTTAAAAAAAATTTATCCTACATATTTTAGATCTAATTATTTAGATTTAATTTTATTATTTAATATTTAAAATCTAAAATTAAATCTAAATCTATGATGAAAGAAGAAGTACCTCAAGGGTAATCTGATTATCCTGTAGATGATCTCTGCACAGCCCGAGGTTCTGTTGTAGCCACGCAAGTGCCTGGCCTCTACCGATATCCACTTGAGCAGGATCTAGAATATTTTCTCCTCATGAATTTACACTCCAAAAATCAGATCTTTATCTGATTTGAAAGTACTTCAGAACTCCTTCTGAAGTTGGAGCAGCAGCCTGTCGAAGATGTCCTGCAGCCTTCTGTTCCAGGCGTCACCACACCTTAGATCTTTGCCAGATGGACGTCCAACTCTTTGGATGTGAAGAGGGGAGGAAGGAGAGTAGGGAGGATATGGAGAAGAGGAGAGGGGGCGGCAGCTATTGGGTTTTGTGCATAAAATAATTTCTTTCATGAAATCCTAGACGCAGCAGGGTTTATATATACCCTATATGCTGCGCAGTGCCACATCATTCAACCAATTAAAAAATTCCAATAAATTCTAAAAAAAAATTGATTAGTGGAGTGATGTCATCTGATCACATCAAATAAGAACCCCACTCTCTCTCCTAAGTTGGCACCAACATTGGATAAGCTCAATCAAGGTGGCGCCAAAGAGTCCATGTTTATCAGGAATCTTTGGTTCTTATCCATTTGGGGTGCCTACTTTAATCCAATTGGGCTCATGCCATAATCTGATTATGGCACCCAATTCAATTGAATTTTGGCATGTGGACACTTCACAAAAATCTTTCAATGAGCCCTCTTCATTTTAAGACCCATATGTCAACTTTTGACAGATGTCCTAAAATGAAATTGGTAGGTGCAAGGAATTAGCAGGTGTTGTCTTAAAATCATCTCATGAATTAAGACAAGCCTTTTTTAAGCTGGATAAGCTTCATTTAGACTAATAGAAACCTTTCTAAGGTTCTCTACATGAGTCAAATTATATTTGGCTCAGTAAAGACAGAAAAGATTACATGAGGAGAAAGTTAGGCTCAATCGTGTGCTAGCATGATTTCCTTGAACGTAATTGGATCTTATCCAAATCAATTGGGTTAGCCCAATTGATGATGTTCAGATCCTAACTCTTATTTGTGTGATCCAGTTAGGTTCAATTATGTATGGTAATGAGACATGTCATGATCTCATCATCGACATCATCGAAACTTTTTTCGATGGACCAGAACTCTTCTGATTCAGACAATTAGAATGATCGATCATCAATATCATTCTAATTGCTCTCAAAATCTACCAGTGACACCTAGCAGTATGTGGTAACAACCCATCAGAGCTGAAGATGAACCTCTCAGTGTAGCTACCTGTGTGATTGAGTTCCTCTATCATGAGTCCCGACTGAATTAGGGTTAAGGTGAACTTGTCAAACCTAACATCAGTCATATGATTTAATCGATCGATCCGAGTCCGATGTGAAACCTTAGTGGAAAACTCTTTTCCATTATTTCACTCTGCCATGGCCATGGACTTAAGGACTCGATCTTTCAATTATCGTAGGACTACTCCTCTCATCTACCGAGGTTGATAGATCCCATCTTGGTGCGACCTAGTTCCTACAATGAATATGCTACAGCCAACATACACCTTAGGGTTCCGAATGGCTAGGAGATCGAGTTATGGTGTAGTCAAACTATAACACATTCAAGGTGAACTGTCGATGCACCTCAGGTCAAAGAACTAGACACACAACTGCAGCATCGAGCTAGTCATCGACGAGAAGGTAGACTTCCTTATGACTGCTTGATATGGTCACGCTCAGTACTCTCGTTCTCAATGAATACCTATACTCTCGCTCTGGTGTCTCCACACCGTAGACTCAAGATACATCTATCCTAAGAAAGAGATCATACACCAACCTTTCGGATCGATCACCATCCTCATGATGATCCTATGGTCAGGAGCTGTTTATGAGTTAGTTATGTAAATTCATGCCTTAAATTTTCAACTCTTGAAAATATGAATTTACATTCCCACTAACTCAAAGGACGTATCACAGACATAATGTACACAATGTTATAGAAGAATAACCCTTTTATTCATTTATAGTCAAAATTATAAATTTGCCCTTAGATCTGTACAGGAATGTGTTAGCCGATCTGGCATCTAGGGCACACATCTAACAGGAGGCAGAATATGTCGCTGCTTCAGATGCTGCAAAGGAAGACTTCTAGTTCAAAATTTTTTTTATGAAACTTGGGGTCATGACATCGGATGCCATACCACTGAAATGTGACAATAATAGAGCCATAGCACTTGTTAAGGAGTCGAGATCTCATCAGAAATCAAAGCACATCGAGCGGCGTTATCATATCATCCGTGACTTTCTCGATAAGAAATATGTCGAGGTGCAAAGAGTAGACTCCGTGGATAACATAGCAGACCCATTGACTAAGCAGCTGAGCCAACCAAAAATGGAAGTCTGCCTTGAAAAGATGGGACTTAGATTTATGACCAATTGACTTTAGTCCAAGTGAGAGATTGTAAGATGTATGTCCTAAAAGCCAATATGGCTGACACATTGTAATTAATCTAGGATATAATTTTGTACTAAATATATTGATATGATCAATAAAAGAGCAAATTCTTTTTTATTCAAGTGTAATGTGTCCTTGAATCATCCATGAAATTAGTTTTGATACATATTCTCAAGGTGTTAAGAATTAGCGACATGTATTTAATTCCTAAAAGCTCCCGATCATAGGATCATCATGAGGATGATGATAGATCTGGATAGACTCGCACACAAATCACTTTATTTCAGGATAGATGGGCCTCTAATCTACTGTGTTGAGACATAAGACAATGAGTGTGGATGGTTGTTAGAGAACAACTAGCACTGAGCGTGACCATATGAGAGATTACTTGAATTTCTATTCAATCGTTAGTGATTATCTCGATGCTATAGTTGTGTATCTGATCTTTTGACTTGAGATGGTACTACTGCTCGTAGTGAGACTGTTGGAGTTTGATTGACACATAAACATCGATCTCAATGTGTCCTTGTAGTGGATATTTGCGACAGTTGGTCCACTGTAGGAGTAGGATGCGCATCAAGATAGGATCTATCAACCTTGATAGAGAAGAGTAGTTCTATAGGATTTGAGAAGCTAAATCCATGAATCTATGGCTATAGTAGAGTGATTGATGGAAAAGAATTTTCATAGACATCACATCTGGACTTGAGCTAATCAAATCTATCATATGACTGATGTTGGGGTTTGATGATTTATCCATGATCTGCCATCTAGTCGAGACTCACGATAGAGGGACTGAATCACACGTTAACTACACATAGAGATTTATTTCAGTTATACTGGATTGTCACTATATACTGTTAGGTATCACTAGTAGATTGTGAGAGCTCACTAGCATTGTTTTAGATCAACAATCCTTGATTGAGTTAGAGTGGAATTATTTCGATCCGTTGAAAAGAGTTTCAATGATATAATGATAGAGATCATTGTATATCTTACTACCAGATAGAATTGAACCTATGAGGTCACACAATAAAGGGATTAGGCTTGGAATAAGAAATTGAGCTTATGAAGTGTCAATTGAGTTTAGAAAAACCCATTGGGTCCATGATAACCTTGCTAGCACATGGTTGGACCCAATTCCTCTTTCTATTAGGATTATTTATTTGATAAGCTAATTCTAACTTAATTATCTACTAATTATCTATATGAATAAGATTCATAAGACTCCAATTGTTGGATGTCTATGATTATGGATGACATAAAATAAGGGTGCAAGTCCCTTATGAATCTCCTTGATAGTTATTATGAATCGCTACTTTGATTTGATCAATTTGGGTGTGTCCATTAATTAGAGGATCTTTGGTTTTCATATGAGATGTCTCTTGGATGCAAAAGAGGATATCTAATTATGGGTGCAAGGGCTCCAATAGTTAACACCTAATGGGCTTCATAATGTAAGTTGGATAACTTAAGTTAACATGAATCCTAATGTAAGTAGGACTTGTATTATATGATTGAATAGGATTTAATCTTTGCGCCTATAAAAGAGGACCTTCCTTAAGATCTTAAGATCATCCAAGCCAGCCCCTCTCCACCCCAAGAGAACCTTTCACGCCCTCTCTTCCTCCCTCTTTCTCTTCTCCTTAGGTATCCCCATGCCATACCACTTGGGACATGCATCCCAAGTTATCTCACACCCAAAAGCTGTCGGGCATCCATTGATTGCTGGTTTCTAGTGCTAATAGCAGCACATAAGCAAAAAAAAAAGATTAGAAAAGAGGAGAAGAAGAAAATCAAGGAGAAAGATCAAACGTTGATCGCGATCCAGGCTTCGTTCAGATTCAGCAGGCTGAATTTTGGAGAATCAAAATTTAGATTATAAAGGGCTATTCCAAGCTGATCTTGAGTGGATACTCGTAGAGGTCAAATACTTGTGTGGCTAATAGAGAGCCTCATCTCTTTCAGATCCAGTTTTGAAGAAAGAGATTACGAAATAGGTATGTGATTTGATCACAAGCTGAATTTCAGTATATATCAATTTCAGCATATGAAATAGATTCATGTGGTTTTATGTTTCTATACATGTATAATTTAGATTAAAGTTATTTTAATCTTATTTTTTACTGTGGTATTTAAAAAATAAAATTTTGAAACACACATGCATGCACCAAACCCCAAATTCCAATAGTGGTATCAGAGCCACGGGTTTTCATATGCTGAATTTTGATATACATGTTTTTGAAAAAATTTCAAAATTAATTTTTTTCTTAATACATAAGATGTATAAATAGATCTTCAAATTTGAAATCTAATTTTAGATTTAGTTTTAGAATATATAGTTGATATGTTGTTGCATGCATAGATCTGAATTTTGATCTAGAAAGAGTTCTAGTTAATGTTCATATGAAATATAGATGCATGCATGAAATCTGAAATTCTTTATGATCTAAATTTTAATTCATATATGTAATATATGATTATATATTTAGATCATAAATTTATTTTTAATCTTATTCATGATTAGTATATGAGATATATGATATTATGCTTAGATCTAAAATTTTGTTTACATCTAATTATACATGCATATATATGATATATGTTTGTATGTTAAAATCTAAAAATTATTTTTATATTTTAAAATTTATTTTAATATAAAAAATTTAAATCTGAAATATGATTTTAGAATCTAAAATTTATGTTTGTACATGAGAGTTTTGATCATGAAAAAATCAAAAATTAGGTCATGTAATAGGATTACATCTAAGATTTTTTATTTGAGTCATATGGGTCTAATTCGATTAAGTAATTGATTAAATCGAGTCAAGTATTGAATTGAGTTAGATCAATTAAGTTAATGATCATACAATTATTGTTGATCAAATCGATTGAGTCCCATATGTAAAATCGATTAACCTAAGGACCTAATTTGGTTCGTTGGTTTGAGCCCAATATGCTTGAGCTAACCAATTCTGATCAATTGATCTATTGGTGTCTAAGGCAAGTGAATGAGATGTGGTTATTTAATTGGTTCCATTAGCCGATCTGGCCAATTCATTGGTGTCTAAGAAAGGCAATGGAGGACACCCATCGTTCTTTACTTATCTGATCAATTTGAAAGATTGGGTCATGAATTAGGTTGCTTAGCATTTTGGTTTAGCCCATGCCAGTTAGATCAGTCATATGATGATCGATTAGATGAGATCTAAACCCAAATCTCTCCATAAATATTAAGTCCATAGGTCTTCCATCATTGTAGATGTGCCGATGTGTTATCGACGTTGATTGTTCTCGACTGGTCACAGTGGTTTACTTGTATCGAGAACACGCAACCACTCTATTAGCAAAGAGTTCCTCCAGGGTAAGAATGGGGTTGGGCCTAATAACTGTTAGGTGAGGAATTCAATGACGGCCTTGCACCTGCTTGTGAATGGTGGGTCAGGTTTAACTAAGAAGTGTGAGCAATAACTGTTAGGTGAGCTCACATAACTTAGAGATCAAGTAGCTGCAACATGCTTAGTGAAATATCTAGGCAAAGAGTTACCTATGCATCGGTGTGCATATTATCAATAATTGTTCGGTGAGATGCATGTCATCAATGGGACCGCAACACCCACTAAGAATCCTTTGTCATGTTAGGGTTTTCATTTTCTTCTCAGAGAGTAGAGGGATCCAAAAAATTAGTGAGAGTCATTATTTGCATCTTAAAGTTCCTAGAAGTAAATTAAAAATTAAGTACAAAAGTCTTTGAATCTCTACTCTTGCAGTTAAACCATTATGTCAGCCTCAAACTCTTTAGCTCACATCTTTGAAACCAATCGTTTGACTGATAATAATTTCAAAAACTGGCTCAAAAATCTCAGAATTGTCCTGACTTCACAAAAGTTAAGCCATGTTCTCGACCAGAATCTCATTGTATTGTCAAACCATCCTACTGCTGAGTAGAGAGCTGCTTTTAAGAAGTGGATGGATGAAGATAGTCGGGTTAGGTGCTATGTGCTAGCATCTATGTCTAACGAGTTGTCAAGCCAACATGAGCATATGCCCACTGCTCGGGCCATGATTACTCACCTAAAGAGTTGTATGGTAAGCAGAGCCATACTGCACGCTTCAAAATATCCAAGAGACTCTTCAACCTGAAGATGCACGAAGGGCAGTCTGTTTATGAGCACTATATGACAGTGATCAAGGATATTGATGAGTTTGGAAAGCTCGAGCTGGATATGCAAAAAGAATTACAGATGGATCTGATCTTTCAATCCCTTACCAGTTCATATAGTCAATTCATCGTAAATTTTTATATGAACAAACTTGACTGCACTATTTTCGAACTTGTCAA
Source organism: Elaeis guineensis (assembly GCF_000442705.2). Lineage (NCBI taxonomy): Eukaryota > Viridiplantae > Streptophyta > Magnoliopsida > Arecales > Arecaceae > Elaeis > Elaeis guineensis. The sequence continues at coordinate 57,551,726 of NC_026003.2, forward strand.
CATATTAGTCATAATAGAGGGTACCTTGAAGAGTTCAAGGAGCTTTGTTCTTGCTGTAGAGCGGACTTCTTCTTTCAAGAGAAAGTCTGTTTGAAGGAAAAAGGCTAAATCTGTAAAGAAGCAGAAGAAAGAGAGCAAGCCGAAGAAGGATGGTCCAAAGATGGCTGAGATAAAGGGAAAGTATTTTCAGTGTCATGCTGAAGGCCATTGGAGGAGAAACTGTCCAAAATACTTGGAGAGCCTAAAAACCAAAAAGAATGATAAACCTTCTGAAGGTATGCTTGTAATTGAATCTAACCTTACGGTTTCTTCTACTTCTAGTTGGGTATTGGATTCTGACTTCAGTGCTCATATATGTACCTCAATGCAGAGTCTGATAGAAAGTAGGAGGTTGAGAAAAGATGACATAATCCTTCAAATCGATAATGAAGTAAAGATTGCTACAGAGACCATTGGCACTTATCTCTTCGATTATCGTCTGACGTTAGATTAGATTTGAAAGATTTTATTATGTTCCTGTAGCTAGTCGAAATTTAATTTCTATGTCTGTGCTAGCACAGGAAGATTTTGAAATTAGTTTCAATAAAGACTTTTATTCCATTTATTTATGAAATAAATTGGTTGCATGATGTCTTTTAATTGACAGTCTTTATCACTTGCATATTGATGCGAATGTGAACCTAAACGAGCAAATAGTGAGTGTCATAAGTCAAAAGAGACCCAGAGATGAAATTAACTAGAAGTACTTGTGACACCATAGACTAGGCCATATTGGAGAGGATAGGATAAATAAACTGAAAAAGGATGGGATCCTTGGCTCTCTTTGCCCAGAGCCATATCCAGCTTGTGAATCTTATGTTCGAGAAAAGATGGCTAAGTTACCCTTTATAGGACATGGGGAAAGGACCACAGAGTTACTTTGGTATACACTGACATGTGTAGGCCATTTGATGTGCAGACCAGGGGTGGTTACACCTACTTCATTATCTTTGCTGATAATTTGTCTAGGCACGGGTATGTATATTTAATAAAACACAAGTCTAAGGCCTTTGAAAAGTTTAAAAAATTTAGGCATGAAGTAGAAAAGCAGACGGATAAATCCATTATGGTTCTTCAGTCTGATCGAGGAGGTGAATATCTTATTCGAAAATTTTTGGAATATCTTGAGGACAACGGTATAGTCTCTCAGTGGATCCCTCCTAAAATACCTCAGCTTAATGGGATATCCGAAAGGAGAAACAGGACCGTATTGGATATAGTCAGGTCCATGATAAGCTTCACTGATCTACCCTTATTTCTTTAGGGACATGCTTTATTAATTGCCATTCACTTGTTGAATAAGGTTCCTTCAAAGTCTATTCCTACTACATCGTATGAGATATGGTTCAGTAAGAAGTCGAGTCTGGATTATCTTAAGACTTGAGGATGTCCGGTCTATATCAAGAGACAGATGGTAGAAAAGTTTGAGGATAGATCTATTATAGCTCACTTTATAGGGTACCCAAAAGAATCCATAGGATACTACTTTTACTTTTCACAAGATCATAATGTGATTGTGAGTTGAAATATCATATTTCTAGAAAAATAGTTTATCAAGGATGGCGGCAGTGGGAGGTTAGTGGAGCTCGAAGAGAAGGTCTCTGATGAGCCTAGAGCTATAGATCCTCAGGAACCTGTAATTCATGAGCTTGTAGTTGATGCTCCTCTACCACCTCGTTGATCTAGCAGGGTCTCCCAACCTCCTAAAAGGTACATGGATATGCTTACGAAAAAAGTGAAGAAATAATTCTTTATGGAAGATAGGGATCATACTGATAACCCTAATACCTTTGATGAGGTGATGTCTGACATCGATTTCGAGAAGTGGTTAGATGCAATGAAGTCAAAAATTGACTCAATATACTCAAACCAAGTCTGGGCTTTAGTGGATCCATCTGAGGGCATTGTACCTATTGGGTGTAAATGGATCTATAAAAGGAAGATAGGTGCTGATGGTAAGGTAGAGACCTATAAAGCTAGACTTGTGGCTAAAGATTATAGTCAGCGTGAAGATATTGACTATTAAAAAATCTTCTCGTCTGTAGCCATGCTGAAATCCATCCGCACTCTGCCCACTGTTGCAGCTTATTATGATTATGAAATCTGACAGATGGATGTGAAAACTATCTTCTTGAATGAATATCTTGAAGAAGATATCTATATGGAGCAGCCTATGGATTTCACATCCGATGATGGTGATCATAAAGTCTGCAAGCTGCAAAGGTCCATATATGGATTAAAGCAGGCTTCTCGGAGTTGGAACCATCATTTTGATGAGACAATCAAATTATTTGATTTTATCAAAAAATAAAGAGGAACTTTGTGTATACAAGAGGGTTAGTGGAAGTATGATCACCTTTCTCATATTATATGTGGATGATATTTTCCTTATTGGGAATGACATTCCCATACTGACCATGGTCAAAAGATGGTTATCCAAAAAATTTTCTATGAAAGACCTAGGGAAAGCATCTTATATTCTCGAAATAAAGGTTTATAGGGATAGACCTAGATGGATGCTTGGCCTGTTACAAAAGCTATACATAGAGAAGGTGCTGAAGAGGTTCAGCATGGAAAACTTCAAGAGAGGTCTTTTACCTCTCAGACATGGTATTTGTCTCTTCAAGACGATGTGTCCGACCACATCTGAGGAGGTTCAGCACATGAGTAGAATTTTTTATACTTCAGTAGTAGGAAGCCTCATGTATGCCATTCTATGTACTTAACCTGATATTGTCCTTACCATGAGTGTCATAAGCAGATATCGATCAAATTCAGGTGAAGAGCACTGGACAGCTGTGAAGAATATCCTTAAGTACTTAAAAAGGACTAAAGATTTGTTCTTGGTCTTTGGAGGAGACTCTGAGTTATGAGTTGAGGGGTATACTGATTCAGACTTCATGTTTGATCCTGATGATAGAAAGTCCACATTAGGGTATGTGTTCATCTGCAATGGTGGTATAGTCAGCTGAAAGAGTTCCAAGCAATCCATCATAGCGGATTCAACCACGGAGGCTGAATATATCGCTGCTTCGGATGCTATGAAGGAAGGCCTCTGGTTCAAAAAATTTGTTGCATAACTTGGGATCATGACATCGGATGCCATACCACTGTACTGTGACAACAATGAAGCTATAGCACTTGCTAAAGAGTCGAGATCCCATCAAAAATCAAAACACATCGAGCAGCATTATCATATCATACATGACTACCTTGATAAGAAATATGTCGAGATGTAAAGAGTAGACTCCGTGAATAACATGGCAGACCCACTGACTAAGCAGCTGAGCTAATAAAAAATGGAAGTCCACCTTGAAAAGATGGGACTTAGATTTAGGGTCAGTTGGCTTTAGTCCAAGTGAGAGATTGTTAGACGTATGTCCTAGAAGCCAATATGGCTGACATATTGTAATTAAATTAGGGTATAATTTTGTACTTAATATATTGATATGATCAATAGAAGGAAATTTTTTTTTCATTCAAGTATAATGTGTTCTTAAATCATCCATAGAATTAGTTTCGATACATACTCTCAAGGTGTTGAGAATGAGAGACATGTATTTAATTCCTAAAGGCTCCCAATCATAGGATCATCATGAGGATGGTGACAGATCTGGATAGACTGGCATACAAATTACTTTCTTCGAGATAGATGGGTCTCTAATCTACTATGTAGAGATACAGGACGATAAGTGTGGATGGTTGTTAGAGAACAACTAGCACTGAGCATGACCATATGAGAGATCACTTGAATTTCTATTCAATCATCAATGATTATCTCAATGTTGTAGTTGTGTGTCTGGTCTTTTGACTTGAGATGACACTACTGCTCGCAGTGAGGCTGCTGGAGTTTGATTGATACAAATATGGATCTCAATGAGCTCTTGTAGTAGATATTGACGACAGTTAGTCCACTATAGGAGTAGGATACGCATCAAGATATGATTTATCAATCTTGATAGAGAAGAGTAATCCTATGAGATTTGAGAAGCTAAGTCCATGAATCTGTGACTACAGTAAAGTGATTGATGGAAAAGAGTTTTCATAGACATCACATCTCAACTTGAGCTAATCAAATCTATTATATGACTGATGTTGAGGTTTGATGATTTATCCATGACTTGTCATCTAGTCGGTACTCATGATAGAGAGATTGAATCACACGTTAACTACATCTAGAGATTCATTTTAGTTCTACTGGATTGTCACTATATACTGCTAGGTGTCACTGATGGATTGTGAGAGCTCACTAGGGTTGTTTTGGATCAACAATCTTTGATTGAGTTAGAGTGAAATTATTTCGACCCATTGAAAAGAGTTTCAATGATATAATGATAGAAATCATTATATATCTCTCTACCAGATAGAATTGGACCTATGAGATCACACAATAAAGGGATTAGGTCTGGAATAAGAAATTGAGCTTATGAAGTATCAATTGGATTTAGAGAAACCCATTGGATCCATGGTAACCTTGCTAGCACATGGTTGGATCCAATTTCTCTTTCCATTAGGATTACTTATTTGATAAGCTAATTCTAACTTAATTACCTACTAATTATCTACATGAATAAGATTCATGAGACTCCAATTATTGGGTGTCTAAGGTTATGGATCACATAAAATAAGGGTGCAAGTCCCTTATGAATCTCCTTGATAGTTATTATGAGTCGCCACTTTGATTTGATCAATTTGGGCATGTCCATTAATTAGAGAGCCTTTAGTTTTCATATGAGATGTCTCTTGGGTGCAAAAGAGAGTGTCTAATTATGCGTGCAAGGGCTCCAATAGTTAACGCCTAATGGACTTCCTAATGTAAGTTGGATAACTTAAGTTAATAGAAATCCTAATGCAAGTAAGACTTGTATTATATGATTGAATAGGATTCAATCTTTGTGCCTATAAAAAGGGACCTCCCTTAAGGTCTTAAGATCATCCAAGCCAGCCCCTCTCCACCCCAAGAGAACCTCCCACGCCCTCTCTTCTTACCTCTTTCCTTTCTCCTTAGGCATCCCCACGCCATACCACTTGGGACACGCGTCCCAAGTTATCTCACGCCCAAAAGCTGTTGGGCATCCATTGTTGCTAGTTTTTAGTGCTACTAGCAGCACATAGGCAAGAGAAAATATTAGAGAAGAGGAGAAGAAGAAGATCCAGAAGAAAGATCAAACGTTGATTGCAATTCTGGCTTCATTCAGATTTAGCAGGCTGAATTTTGAAGAATCAAAATTCAGATTATAGAAGATTATTCCAGGTTGATCCTGAGTGGATACTCATAGAGGCTGGATACTTGTGTGGCTAATAGAGAGTCTCATCTCTTCCAGATCCTATTTTGAAGAAAAGGATTGCGAAATAGGGATGTAATTTGATCACAATCTGAATTTTAGCATATATCAATTTCAGCATATGAAATAGATCCATATGGTTTTATATTTCTATGCTTGTATAATTTAAATTAATTTTTTTTTAATCTTATTCTTTGCTATAGTATTTAGAAAATGAAGTTTTGAAACACACATGCATGCACCAAACCCCAAATTCTAACAATATTCATATCTTCTTTCATTCTTTTTATATTTCTTTCAATATGAAAAATATTTTCATTAAGTGCAAGAATTAAAAGATTGTTATCAATATAACCACTGCTATAAAATTTATTAAAAAAAAATAAAATATCCATTTTTCATTAGCCTTATTTTATAATCTTGTTTTAATAATAAAGGTATATAAATAATATTTCTAATGATCTTTGGCATATAATAACAGTCTTTCAATTCTAAAGTTTTGCTCGAAGGTAAATCAAGCACACAGATTCTCACAGCCTCTATGCTAATGGACTCTTCACTTACATCATAAAGCTCGAGATCACCTCTTTTCAGACCTTTCATATTCTATAGTCATTGTAATGAATTATAAATATATGATTCACAGATGGTATCTAATACCCAAATATCAGAGTCTGAGCCACTCAATAAAAAATAGATCTGTATGATATACATACCTTTTTTGTGTTGTACTTGTATCCTGCTTCAAACTTACAAGATTATTCTTGCAATTATACTCTCAATATCCAAATTTTTTACAAAATGAATAATTAATGTCTATGTGGACATCTTTTGCCTTCTCATTATAACTGACCAATTCGAGGTCAGAAATTTTCAAAACATTGGAGTTCTTCGATATGAACCTGACTTGTAAGTTCCTCAACCAATCCATATAGTTGGGATTGGTCAACATATTTTTATCTATGATGTTATGTAGTGAAAATAAAGAAGCCATAATGCAAACTTAAATCTGCACAAATAAAGAACAATAATATAAGCAGACCACTCATGTTTGATATGCATAACTAGATGAAAACTTTTAAAACTAGTTATGTCTCTCACTATTTTATTGGATACCATAGCTCTCTCCTATGGTAAACGAGAAATCCTAATCTAGTTTCTTAATCGGATTGAAGTCTTGTGGATATTACAACAAACCTCAATGAGTTCAAAGGTAGAAAAACCAATTCAATTGCATCTTATACAACTCTCAACATAATCCTTATCTCTAAAAACACTCATAGCTTTGTGGATATCATAACAAACTATAGTATTTTTAGTTAAGTCAGATCTTTCATTTCCATACAGCCATATCTAAAAAATACTGTTCTTGTGGATATCATAATAAAGCAACATATCCAAAATATATCATAAAGCATCTAATATGCATCAAGATAAATCCACATCAATCTCCATAGCAAGTCTTGTGGATATCACAACAAACCTACTATGATTTTTGATAGGATATTGACTAAGTATAAATGAAAACAAATATAGTATTCAAAATACTGAGCTATCATCATTCAAGATTCGAACTAATTCAATTGACCAGAAAAGTATTAAGATTGGTGGGGATCTTCCTGTTACTTTTATTAGACACCAATAAAATTGACTAGATCAGCAACAGAACTAATTAAATAACCACTGTACTTGAAATACTCCTTAGGCATCAATTGATTAATCGATTCAAGAAAATAGATCAGCTACTAGTTCACAACACTATGACTTAATATAATTTTTATGAGGACTTTAATGGTCTCAAGCACATCCTAATTCAATCAATCAAAATGATGCGCTAATATAGTTATATCTTAAAATCATAACAACTATTCATAGCATCCAATCATATCTCTAAGATATGAAAATATAATCATATAACATGATTATAATTAAGTATCTCAAGTATATCACATATGCATGAAATTTTAATAACATGCATAAATATAAAATATTTTTTTCATAGTTCTTCTTCTTGGGACATCACAGTGGTACCCCTACACACCATAAGAGCACCTTATGGAATAGGAAGAGAGGATCTTTGAACCCTACTTGCTCTTATGATCGGACAGCCTGGTGATGAACTCCAATTAGAGTACTAAGCTACTAAAAAAGATTTTATATATACAACATGCATTTTAATGTAAAATATATCTTTAAAACATGCTAGGATTTAGATGTTCAATCGGGTTCAACCCTTGACCCGACTTGAACCAAATCAAAAATTCATGCATGATCACAATCAAGACAATAATTTAACCTTTGATTATATAGATCAAGGTAGGCTCCGATACCACTATTGAATTTTGATGGCACAGCGGAAGGGTTAGGTGTTTAAAATTTCATTCAAAATACCCGATGCACCGAAAATCCTAATCCCCAGAAATCTTTGACTATATCAATCAAAGTATAATTAAAATAAATTTGGATCAGAAGAATACCTGTAGCGTTAATCTAATTTTCATAAGATGTCCAAGTGTCCACCCTCCAATGATGATTTACACAGAAATTGAACCTAGGACAACGCTCTTCCTTCATCTTGCTTCAAGAGTTCTAGTCCCTAAAACTCGACTAGACACCAATCAATCAGACCTTTCTTCAGACCTGAGTTTGAACCTCTCAGAACCATCCACTAGATCTGACCATCTTTTTTTGGACCTCTTAAACCTTTAGAGCTATTAGGATTAGGTTTGTCTTAAAAGAACAAGCCTTTGTCCTAAACCCTATAGTTGTAAGAGAGGGAGTGGATAGGGGATATAAGAATTGAATGATCAACCCTTCTACCATCTCCTATTTATAGCACTAGATAGGGCACCAATAGAGAAGGCATACCTCATCTGGAAAGCCATATCAAGCCATCATATTACTTATTTGAGAGTCTTTAAACAGAAGGATTCTTCACGATGTGATACATTGATTTCAGCCCCTCACGCGCGTATGCTGAGAATAAGATACTTTTCATGTCTCTTCTGACTTCAGATCTACATGAAAAATTGCCATGTAATACTTTATTCAAATAAAAAGGTAATCAACAAGTGACACCTAATTTGAATAAGAGTTCAAACTTAAGAAGGACTATTCACCAGAGAGACGCACGAGCACCTTCTTGCTGTCGCACGCACGATGCCCTGAAAAGGGCATCAAAAGCAACCTTCCAATATCCAATAATTTTTTAGATTTTTATAACATAATCAACACTTAAAACTAATCCTCATAAAGTAAATTATCAGATAAAAAAGTCACTTAAGACTCCTTAAACAGAAGGAGTCTTCATGTGCCTTCATGCGTCCAAAAAATTTGTCATGCATGTGGCAATGTTCCAGGAATTTTTTCATGCACAATCTGATAGATTTTTCATACTTTAAATAGTGACTAGATGGTTCATGATCTAACCTAGTTGTCACAAAAAAAGAGAGACCCCAAATAGAAGGACTCTTAGTCCATCTGTGCACCAGAACCAAAGAACGCGTGCGCTCAGCATATTTGCGCCAAGAGTCCTTCTCATCTTGGACTTTTGGTTTTTGGCATTAAGATAAGATATGGTACCTCTTTTTTGAGTATTTCTAAGTAGATTGATCTGACCCAAATGCTCACCAAATTGGGCTAGTAAATCAGCAAGACATGAGACCAAATTAATCTCCAAAGGAGCTAGGGTTTCCATACATGCTAGCATGCTTACCAGAACCCTGATTGAATCTAAAATTTCAATCAACCTTTTTCAAAAAGATCCTTGGCTAATTTTTATATATGTATGATCCATTGGGTTCCACATCTAGCTAACAATAGATCTAGATGTAAGTTGACTTAATTTGATTAGACTTTAATCTAACCGATCTAGGTCTAATCGAGTAAATCCGAGCTCAACAATTAGAACTCTTTCTAATTGGCGATCAAATTAAACACTTTAATTCGATCAGACCTATAAGTCAAGATTGACGTCTAGCAACATATCATGACACTTAGAAGATGTAAAATTTGCTAGAAATATCAAATATACCTTTCAGTGGTAAGTTACTGTGCAATTCAATCCTTCGATCATCCTTGCATCCTGAATATGTTCATGAGTATAGAATCATGTCAAACTCAAATATATATTCATATCAATTCTTGATTAATCAATGATGACTCTGATGAAGAAGCATTAGAAACTCTTTCTAATCTCCTTCCTACTTTTGACCAAAAAATTTTTCACAAGTCATCTAGAAATGAGAATATACAGGATACGATCTCCTTTTACTAGGAGTAATCGATTTTATGTTGACCTACTCACAACAATCATACACACTCCACCATATCCAGAACACCCTGTATATGTCTTAATGCCATGCTTGAGTATGAACCAAAATATGGATTCATGTACATAAGATTCCATGGTGATCTCAGGTCTAAGGATCAATTGTATAACTCCCACTTAGACAACCATCTTTGATATGCAAATAAGGCTTCCATAAAATATTCTCTTTCATCGAGTCAATTCAGTAGACTTATTTCTCAAATGAGCACCCACATCCTTGTATTAGTGTCCCACACAAGTGGCTAGTGAGATTTGCCATCCTCTCCATTGAGCATACATAGGATGTGCCAGTCTATCCGAAATATTAATCTCTGACTCAATGTTCCTACGATCAAAAATATTTAAGATTAGGATTTTAGGTCTCACCAGCATGACCCATTCATGTCTTCTAAAACTATTGTCCTAATCTTTGGGGTTCATCATAATCTTAGACATAATAAGATGTAGCTAATATGATGAATCAATGCCTCATTTTATTATCAAATAATAAATATCATTACATGAGTTGGAAAATTACAAAGAAAAGTCCCATCGCAACACACTTGCGATTGACTTATAGAGTACTTTTCTTTCATAGGGGTGCCACTGTGATGTCTCAAGAAGAAGAACCGTGAAAAGAGTATTTTGTATTCATGCATGTTATTAGAACTTCATACATATGTGATATGCTTGAGATGTGCATGAGATCATTAAAGCCTTCATAAAATTTATATTAAGTCGTAGTGTTGTGAAGCAGTAGCTGACCTATTTTTTGAATCGATTAATCATTTGGTGTCTAAGGAGTGTTTTAAGTGTGGTTATTATTTAATTGGTTCTGTTGCCGGCCTGATCATTTTATTGGTGTCTAAGAAAAGCAACGGGGAGACCCCCACCAATCTTAACTCTTTTTTGACCAATTATTGTGATATCCACAAGGCTTACTATGGAGATTGATGTGAGTTTATCTTGGTGCATAGTAGGTGCTTTATGACATATTTGAATATGTTGCTTTATTGTGATATCCACAAGGATAGCATTTTTCAGGTATGGCTGTATAGAAATGAAGGATCTGACTTAACTAAAGATACTATAGTTTGTTGTGATATCCATAAGGCTATGAGTATTTTTAGAGGCAAATATTATATTGAGAGTTGCATGAGATGAAATTGGATAGGTTTTCTTATCTTTGAACTCATTGAGGTTTGTTGTGATATCCACAAGACTTCATTGAGGGATTAGGATCTCAACCCTATTAAGAAACTAGATTAGGATTTTTCGTTTATCATAAGAGAGGGCTATGGTATCCGATAAAATAGTGGGAGACATAACTAGTTATAAAAAATCTCATCTAGTTATGCATATCAAACATGAGTGGTCTACTTATACTATTATTTTTATTTATATAGATTTAAGTCTATATTATTATTTTTTTATTTTCACTGTATGAAACTATGTTGATCGATCCCAACTATGTAGATTCGTTGAGAAACTTACAAATTAGGTTCATATCGGAGAAGAACTCTGATATTCTGAATATTCCTGACCTTGGATTGGTCAGTAATAATAAGAAGGCAAAAGAAGTCTCCATGGATATTATTTGTGGCAAATTTGGACATTGGAAGAATAATTGCAAGAATAATGTTGCAAGTTTGAAGCAAGGTGCAAGTATAGTATCAAAAGATGTGAATATAATACAAATCTATTTTTTATTGAGTGGCTCAGACTCTGATACTTGGATATTAGATATCATTTGTGGATCGCATATTTGTAATTTGTTATAATGACTACAGAATATCAAAGTCTGAAAAGAGATGACCTCGAGCTTTATGACACAAGTGGAGAGTCCATTAGCACAGAGGCTATAGGAACCTGTAAGCTTGATTTGCCTTCAAGCAAATATTTAGAATTGAAAGACTATTATTACATACCAAAAGTCATTAGAAATATTATTTTTATACCTTTGTTATGAAAACAAGATTATGAAATAAGTCTAATAGAAAATGGATGCTCCATTTTCTTTTCTTATAAATTTTATGGCAATGGTTCTATTGATAACAATCTTTTAATTCTTGCACTCGATAAAATATTTTTCATATTGAAAGAAATATGAAAAGAAAGAGAGAAGATGTGAATATCACATATCTCTGGTATTGTCGTCTTGGTCATATTAGTGAGTCAAGGATAAACAAGTTATACAAAGAAGAATTCTTTGATCCGTATGATTATGAATTATTGAGAACTTATGAATCTTATCTCATGGGTAAAATGATCAAGATTCTATTTTCTGAATATGGAGAGAGGGCAAATTAGTTGTTGTCCTAGTACATACAGATGTATGTGGATCAATGACAACTCAAGTTAGTGGAGGATACTCTTATTTTATCACCTTTACAGATGATTTATCAAAGTTTGAATATGTGTATCTTATGAAATATAAATCTACAGCCTTTGATAAGTTCAGGAGTATTAATGTATGGTCAAGAAACAAATTGAAAAAAGATCAAGGTTCTTCGATCTGATCAAAGAAGTGAATACTTATCCAGTGAATTTCTTGATCATCTTAAAAGTAAGATATTCTCTCTGAATGGATCCCTCCTTATACACCTCAGTTAAATGATGTAGCAAAAAGAAGGAATCACACTTTGATGGATATGATGCGGTCCATGATGTGCTTCACTGATCTCCCAATATCTTTCTGAAGATATGCCCTAGAGACTGTCATATATATTTTAAACAGGATGTCTTTAAAGTCTGTTGCAAACACACCATATGAGATATGAAAAGGAAGGAAGTCTAATCTTAAACATCTTAAGATTTGAGACTGTTCTACTTATATCAAAAATAGTTTTGGATATAAGCTTAGTGCTAGATCAAACAGATATAAGATTATAGGGTATTCTAAGAAAACTAATGGATACTACCTCTACCATCCTACTGAACAAAAGGTATTTGTTAGTAGGCACATAATTTTCTTGAAAAATAAATTTATTCAAGAAGGAGGCAGTGGGAGGGATATTGAACTTATGGAAGTTCATGATTTACAAACTGATCCAGAAATATCTGTGGTTGGACATAAAAAGATCCTTAATCAGAAGTACCCAAGGATGAGGTATATCCACAATACACACCTCCTCTTCGAAGGTTGGATAGAGTGCGTCAAGCACCTCTGAGATATGATTTTATTATTGAGAATGACAATATGATCAACATCATTCAGGATGACGATCTACTGATCTATTCGAAAGTTGTCATAAGTAAAGACTCAGACAGATGGCTGGAAGCCATTAAATCTGAGATGGACTCGATGTACACCAACCAAGTATAGACTTTGGTTGATGCACCTGAGGGTGTGACCCCAATAGGATGTAAGTGAATCTTCAAAAAGAAGATCAGAGTAGATGACCAAGTAGAAACCTACCAAACTAGATTGGTGGTGAAGAGTTTCAAACAAAGGCAAGAAATTAACTATGATGAAACTTTCTCACCAGTGGCTATGCTCAAGTCCATCCAGATTTTGCTTGCATAGCAGCATACTACAATTATGAGATCTGACAGATGGATGTCAATATCACTTTTCTCAATGGTAATATTGAGGAAGAGGTCTATATGACTCAACCAGAGGGATTTATCTCAAATGAGAGGACAAATCAAGTATGCAAGCTAAAAAAATTCATTTATGGATTAAAACAGGCTTCGAGAAGCTGGAACATCTGATTTGATATGACAGTCAAAGAGTTTGACTTTATCAAAAATAAAGATGAACCATGTATGTATAAGAAGATAAGTGGGAGTGCTGTTGTCTTTTTGGTTCTATATGTCGATAACATACTGCTCATTGAGAATGATATCTCAATGATGTAATCGATCAAGACTTGACTATTGAATAAATTTTTCATGAAAGACTTGGATGAAGCATCCTATATACTGGATATAAAGATCTATAGAGATAGATCTAAAAGGATGTTAGGCTTATCCCAGTCACGGTACATAGATCTCATATTAAAGAGGTTTAATATGGAGGCAAGTAAGAAAAGTTACCTGCCTGCAAGTCATGGTATACGTCTCTCTAAGAAAATATATCCTAAGATACCAGAAGAGAGGAGAGGATGAACGAAATCGCATATGCTTCGACTGTGGGATCAATAATGTATGTCATGCTATGTACTAGACCTCATGTAGCTTATGCTTTGGGCATAGCTAGCAGATTCAGATTGATCCAGAAGAGAATCATTGAAAAGCTGTGAAAAATATTCTGAAGTACCTAAGAAGAACTAAAGATATTTTTTTTATGTATGGTGGAGGATCAGAGTTGAAACTAAAGAGATATACAAATTTTAATTTTCAATCTAATCCAAATAATCACAAGTCAATATCAGGATATGTGTTTACCCTAAATGGTGGGGCAGTGAGTTAGAAGAGTTTCAAGTAGCAGATAGTAGCTGACTCAATTACTAAGGCAGAGTATATCACTGCTAGTGAAGCCATTAAGAAAGTTGTCTGGATGAAAAAATTCATCATGGATTTAGGAGTCATTTCTAAGATTGAAGGATCAGTGTTACTCTTTTGTGATAACACTGGGGCCATTATTCAATCTAAGGAACCTAGGTCTCATCATAGATCCAAGCACATCTTCAGATGCTTCCATCTCATTGAAAAAGAGAGACAAAATGTTATCTTTGAACGAGTAGACACAAAAAATAATATAGCAGATCTATTCACTAAGGCCATACCACAGCAGCTATTTGATCACCATCTTGATTGTATGAGATACAAAGATGATTGGCTTTAGTGCAAGTGGGAGATTGAAAGAGACATTGATTTTTCTTTGTGATTTTTCAACTCATGTAATGATGTTTATTATTTGATAATAAAATGAGATATTGATTCATCATATTAGCTGCATCTTATTATATCTAAGATTATGATGAACCCCAAAGATTAAGACAATAATTTTAGAAGACATGAATAGGTCATACTGATGAGACCTAAAATCCTAAAATTCTAATCTTAAATATTTCTGATCGTAGGAGCATTGAGTCGGGGATCAATATTTTGGATAGACTGGCACATCCTATGTATGCTCGATGGAGAGGGTGGCAGATCTCACTAGCTACTTGTATATGGGATACTAATACAAGGATGTGGGTGCTCATTTGAGAAATGAGTCTACTGAATTGACTCGATGAAACAGACATCTTATGGCAGCCTTACTTGCATGTCAAAGATGATTCTCTAAGTGGGAGTTGTGCAAGTGATCCTTAGACTTGAGACCACTATAAAATCTTGTGCACATGAATCCATATTTTGGTTCATATCCAGGCATGGTATTAAGATATGTACAAAATTTTTGGATATGGTGGAGTATGTATGAAGGTTGTGAGTAGGTCAATATAAAATCGATCACTCCTAGTAAGAGGAGATCACATCTTATGATTCTCATCCCTAGATGACTCGAAAAAAGTCATTTGGCCAAAAGCAGAAAAGAGATTAAAAAGAGTTTCTAATGCTTCTTTATCAGAGTCATCATTGATTAATTAAAAATCGATATGAATATGCATTTAAGTTTGATATGATTTCATACTCATGAACATATTCAGGATGCAGGGATGATTGAAGGATTGAATTGCATGATAACTTGTCACTGAAGGATATATTTGATATTTTTAATAAATTTTACATCTTTTGGATAGTCATGATACATTGTTAGATATTAATCTTGACTTATAGTTTGATCAAATTAAAGAGTTTAATTTGATTGCTAATTAGAAAGGATTCTAATTGTTGAGCTCGAGTTTGCTCGATTGGATCTTAATCGATTAGATTAGAATCTAATCAAATTAGGTCAACGTGTATCCAGACCTACTGCTGACTAGATATGGAATCCAATAGATTACACACATATAAAAATTAGCCAAGGACCCTTTTGAAAAATATTGATTGAAATTTTGGATTCAATCAAGATTCTGGTAAGCATGCTAGCACGTATGAAAATTCTAGCACCATTGGAGATCAATTTGATCTCATCCCTTGCTAATTAGCTAGCTCAATTTGGTGGACATTTGGATCAGGTTATGCCACCTAGAAGTAGCCTAAATTTGGATATCAAATCCTAAATTAACATCAATTATGAAGAGTCCAAGTTGTGAAGGACTCTTGGTGCAAAATAGGTTTTGCGTGCAAGTGTTGGTGTGGGTAGAAGAAAAAATTCTTTTGGCATGGGATTAAGATGCGTGTGGTAGCCCACATCACCCTCCATCCTCTGGTTCATATCTTAAAGCATGAGATATATTTTTTATAAAAATTTTGGGATGGAGAAAAATTAAAAATGAGAAGGGTCTCTCTCACGTGCGTGCAGAAGCATCGCATCTCTTCGCATTTTAAAAAGTCCTTCTCCTGATCAAATGATTTTAAATTAGAACCTTTTTTGTGATAATATTTCTTATTTGATAAGCTATTTTTGATGATTTTTATGAAATTTTCCAAACTTATCTGATGGCCAACGGATGCCAAAACTTTTCTCACGTGTGTGAGATGGTGATTAGCACTTGCATGAAAAGGTGCAAGGATCACTTCTTTTTATGGATTTTTTGATCTCTTTATTAGGTGATCTAAGATTAGGATTGAATCCCCTATCCATGTGGATTTTTATGGATTTTTTTGATTCGAGAAGGGATGCAAAAATATTCCTTCTCTGGTTGCACGTATAGGTGAAGGTACAGATCGATGTATCATTGATAAGAGTCCTGCTTGAAGGAACTCTTATCTCTGATAATTAGATCAGATAAGACTTTTTTGTGGGGTGTGTCCCTCTCTTTTGGCATCCCTCTGGTGGTTATATAAAGGCCTGGGCACTGGATGTTCGGGGCATGCAGATCGAGTTCTCAATTTCTCTCCATTGCTCTCCTTTCTTTCTTACAACCCATCCTAATTTTAGGACAAGGATTTAAAATTTAAGACAAAGCCTTATCTGATCCAAAAAAAGGTTGTGAGAGTTCTAAAGAAGGAGAATCAGAAGTTCAGAAGAGGTTCTAGGAGCTAGAACTCTTGAAGCAAGGAGGAGTACTATTTTTGGTTCAATTTCTATGTGGATCATCATTGGAGGGTGGACACTTAGACGCCTCATAAAAATTAAGATTAGTGCTACAAGTATTCTTCTTATCTAAGTTTAATTTATTATACTTTGATTATTATATAATCAAAGATTTCTAGGCATTAGAGTTTTCAGTGCATTAGGTGGTTCAAATAAAAATTTTAAATATCTAACCCTTTCGTTGTGCCACTAGAACCCAACATGGAAAACAACTAGTATGGGTGTCTCCTTGAAGGTATCAACTTATTTTTTTGAAGTGTCTCTTGGTAGTTATACCAAGGCCTTGTTTAAATCTTGCCTTCATCTCTATTCCAAGGGTTCAGGGTATTTTAGAAAGAACTAAGAATTTTCTTTCAAGAATAAATAAAATTTAATAATGAAATTATAAATAAGCATAACCATTACAATGAAAGAAAAAGTTTAATACATATGGTGACACCTTTGTAGTTGGATATTGTTGCTGCAAGACTCCGATTTAAGATGTGTGATCGGAATCAAACTCCTTTCAAGCTAGGAGCTCAACTTCAATTCGAGGATTAGGAATTCTTGGAGAACTTGTAAAGTAAGTCTACTCTCATTGGAGATTCTTTGATGGGGGACTCTCTAATACTTAAGTCACTAGTGCTTGAGAACAGTAGAGAAAAGAGAAATAAAAAATATGGATTATTTGTTCTGTAGTTAAACTTATCTGAGGGTCCTCTATACCCTCTTTTTGTTAGATGTGTGTCCTAGAAGTCAATCTTGACTGACACATACCTTTCTCTAGGACATGTTTTATACTTGACGGGTAGTCTTTATAACCAATCATGTCATATGTATCCATGATTTATTCTAAAAATTAACAAAGATGATTTTGTATATTCTCGAGGTGCTGAAATTTTGAGACATACATCATTAGTGGTTAATTTCTAAATGCTCTGATCGAAAGATCGTCATGGAAGATGGTGATCAATCTATTCAAGATTGATGCATGGATCACCTCTTTTATGAGGCAGATGAGTCTCGAGTCTGTGGTGTGGAGACACTGGAGTGAGAGTACAGGTGGTTGTTAGAGAATAACTTGCACTGAGTATGACCAACATGAGAAATCACTTGGATGTCTATTCACTCATCGGTAGTTTTCTCGATGCTGCAGTGGTGTGATTGGTCCTTTGACCTACGGTATATTGGCTATTAGTAGTGAGGCTACTTAGTTTGACTGTACATTTTCTTGATCTCTAGCCATTTGGATCTTTGCTATGTATGTTAGCTATTGTAGATTCAGATTCGCTGTTTGGAGTAGGATGTACCTAGATGGAATCTATCAATCTTGGTAGAAAAAGAGTAATCCTATGTGATTCACAAGACCGAGTTCAAAAATTTTTGACTAGAGTAAATGTGAATATTAGAAAAGAGTTTTCATGAGATTCACAGATAAACTCGAGTCGAGCCAATCTGACATATGACTGACGATGGAGTTTGACGATTCTTCATGATCTCCGTCTAGTCGGGACTCATGATAGAGGGATTGTATCACACGATAACTACACTTAGTGATTAATCTTTTCTATTCTGCTGGATTGTCACTACATACTACTAGACATCACTGATGGATCGTGAGAACTCATAAAGATTATTTTTGGATCAACGATCCTTATTGAGGTGAGTTGGAATCATTCCAGCCTATCGAAAGAAGTTTCGATGATACTGTGATGGAGATCACGGTATGTCTCACTACCAGATAGAATAGAATCTGAGAGGTCATGCATAAAAAGAGTATGATTTGATCAATGATTTGATCATATTTAAATTATCAATTGAATTGATAGTTTAAATTTTAGAAACTACTAATTTGTAAGCATTAAGTTTTGGCAGCTGTTAATTGTTAGTGCAGGGACTTAATTATAAATATTATAATTTTATTGAGACTGATTAAATTATGGATCAAATTTTAATTAATTTAAATTAAATTAAATTTAATTAGACTTTATTTAATTTAATACTAATTAGATTCAATTATTCAAATCAGATTTAGATTTCAAGCTTGATAGGATTAGATTTGACAGCCTTTCAAATTCGATTCGATTCAGACTCGATTTGAATCCAATTAAGATCCAATTTGAATCAAATGAATCATGACCCATAGAGCCTAGGTTTTTTAAGACTCTCTCTCCAAATCTTATGCAAAGAATGGGAGGGAGCATGTGGAGATGCACCCCCTTTTGTTTTAGCACGTGTGAAGGGGAAGGGTGCCAATAGTTGGTGCCCCACTCCATCTGGGATTCTCTTTCTTTCTGATTTATTTTCTATTTGAATTTGATTCAAAATAGAATCAAATTCTTATTAGGTATGGCATGGGAGTTGAATTTTTTGTGTGACAAATATTGGAGAAAAGAAAAGGACGTGTGAAAGAATGGTGGGCACCAATAGTTGGTGACCCTCTTCTATGCATCATTCTTTCTTATTTTGTTCTTTCTTTCTATTTGAATTTGATTCAAACTAAGAGAGAGATAATGTCTAAATGGAAAGGTGTTGGACCTTAATTTTGTGTGACAAAAATTAAGAGAAAAAGGTGGTGGCGTGCACTAATTTGTTTTTGGTTTTCTTTCTTGCTGCATAACTTCTTCTTAACGCCCAACCTTCTTTCTTCCTTTCACCTCCATGCCCAAGACCTGATAGAGATCAGATCTAAGAGAAAAAAAGAGAGAAAAGAAGAGAAGAAGAAAGATTCTTCTTTCCTTCTTAGTGATTTGGTTCAGATCCCATCGAATGTGTGCGAAGGAGTTCGCACGGCAACCATCTTCTTCGAGATCTACAAGAAGAGATGCAGATCCAAGACTAAGGAGTGAGATCTGCAAAGTGCTAGTACATCTATGATCTCAGTGCTCTGATCAAGTATCTTCATATGAATATAGTAGAGGTCGGGCATGTGTGCGGCTGTGATTGAAATCTCAGACATCTGTAGGATCCGAAGGTATGGAGATCTGATCTTCGATTTTATTTTACTGATGTTTATTTTTCTTTTTTAGATTTTAGATCAAGGTCTCTTGTTCATGTCAAGATCTTAAGCATAATTTTCAGACTTGATCTGGTACGTATATTAAATTAAAAATATTTTAATTTATTTATTTTCATGATATAAAGTTTTTAAAAAATTTTAAATTGCACATACAAAACCATAGTGCTTTCTAATAGTGGTATCAGAGCCAGGTTCTGATACAAATATGAAAATCTCTCAGATCTGAAATTTGATTTATAAAAATTAGATCTGAAGGTTAGTTAAATGATCAACATCATTCTGAAATAAGATTGTCTTGACATAATCCTGTTATACTGAATAGTTGTCCTAGAACAATGTAGAACATCAATTAATGTTAGATCTGAATTTTTTGTATATTATAATTTAATTATAGAATTATTTTAGATCTAAAATTATTTTAGAGCTGAAATAAAATATAAGTAATTTAGATTTGAAATTAGTTTTAGATCTGAATATATTAATTAGAGTTTAATTTGGATCTAGCATGATTACTGAAATTTTTCATACATGCATAGATTCAAAATTATTGTTCATATGTCTGACATGTGAAAGATAATTAGATTTAATTTTTAATTAATTATATATGTCATATGTTAGATTAATCTCTTAGTAGCTTAGTAATCAAATTGGGATAATCACTATGGCGGTCCGGTTATAAGAAGAAGAAGGGATTAAAGTCCCTCTCTTATCCATTCGATGGGTTTCTCTTATGACGTATAGGGATGCCGATTGTGATGTTTCCTATGAAGATAAATAGTAAATGAAAAATTATGTGTGTTACATATTATGGATTTAAATCAGATTATGCATGCATTTTTATGTATTTCAGATTGCTAAATATTGTATGTGATATATTATTTTGACACACGATCTAAAATATAATTTCTGTAAAATCCTAGATCCAAAATCTTAGATTTTATTTACATAAAATTATGAAACTGTGATTGGCATGTCTGTGGAGTCAACTCGATTTTCGATTGGATCGACTCGAGTGCTTGGTGAGTTTACTTATTTTTGTTGGAGTCAACTCGAGACCTTGATAGGTAGGCTCATTTGCTGATGAGGCGACTCAATTATACAGGCTAAGTCTACATATTTCTATTTATCTCAGTATTGTGTCGACTCACTGTGATAAGTCGATTCGTATACTAGGACGAGTCAACTTGATTCTACGGACAGCAAAACTGTATGAGATATAATACAAATAGTTTAGATTAGAAATTATTTTGATATCTAAACTAAAATCCATGTACATAATATACTTAATTAAGAATTAAGATTCAAAATTATAAGATCTAAATTTCAATGCATAAAATATAGGTTTTGGGTATGGGTGGAACAAATTAAATTTAGAGACTAAACTATAACTAGGGTCATTGATTAGATTAGATTAGAATTCTTTTCAATTTTGAGTAGTTGATCAAACCTAATCAAGTGTTGGTTGGGATTAGGAAAAAGAGGCTCAAATTTGAATTTAGTTGTAGTTGGTCAAATTGATTCACATGTGATGTGGATTGATTAAATCAAGACCAAATTTGGCTCAGTAGCTCGAGTCCAGGTCTATAGGTTAACTTGATTGATTCTAGTCAACCAATTTGGTATTTAAGGCAAGTCTTAGATGGTAGTTCTTTAATTGGTTTCATTGTCTGATCTGACCAATTCATTGGTGTCTAAAAAAAACAACAGGGGGATCCTCACTCATCCTCACTTATCTGGCCATTTTGGGAGATTATATTTTATATTTGATTACTTGTTGACTCAAGTTTACCCATGCCGACTAGATTGGTCAGACATAAGATGTACTAACCCAAACTAGATTAGTCATTATATCAGATGTATGTAACTAATTAGAAGAGATTTGAACCTAAATCTCTTCACTAAATATTAAGTTTGCTGGTCTTCCATCATTGTAAAGATGCGGGTGCCTTTTTCGATGTCGATCGTTCTCGGTTGTTTATAGTGGTTCGGTTACATCGGAAAGGCACAACCACTCTATTGCCATTAGATACCCTAGGTAAAGATGGGGTTGGATCTAATAATTGTTAGGTGAGGGATCCAATAATGGATTTGCACTTGCAGGTGAACGGTGGGTCAGACTTAATTAAAAAATGTGTCAATAACTGTTAGGTGAGACCACAGGACTTAGAGATCAAGTCACTGCAACATGCTTGGAGAAGCATCTAGATAAAGAGTTATCTATGAAAGGAATATGCCCTATAAGCTAATCAAAATGTGTAATTTGATGGATATTCTTTTGTCTCCCGATAACTCATGTACTTATATTTTAAATAAATAAAGGCATTTAGTTCATCATATGTTGTGTTTTATTTTTGATTATGATGAACCCCATAAATCAGGGCTATGGTTTTAGGGTTATGATGCGATCATACCAGTGAGACTTAAAATTCTAAAATCCTAATTTTAAATATTCTTAGTCGATGGAACATTGAGTAGGGGATCAATGTTTTCGGTAAGATTGGTACATCCTGTGTATGCTTAATGGAGAGGGTAATGATCTCACAATTACTTGTGTATGATACTAATATAAGGATGTAAGTGCTCATTAGAGAATAAATTCACTAAATTGATCCAATTAAAGAATATCTGATGGAGTCTTATCTATATGTCAACAGATATTTCTCATAGTGGAAATTATGCATGTAAATCTTTTGACCTGAGACTGCCATAGAACCTTATAAGCATGAATCCATATTTTGGATCATACTCATTCATGATTTAATCATGTACGGGGTGTTCTGGATATGGTGGATTGCTTATGAAGGTTGTGAGTAGGTCAATATGGAAACGATCACTCCTAGTAAGAGGAGATCGCATCCTATCTGCTTCGATTGAATAATGATTCAGGAAGACTTTGATCAGAGCATTATAAAAATTAAAATAATTTTTAATATTTCATAAATCAAATCATTATTATTTGATCGAGAGAAATATGAATATAAAATTAAGTTTGATATTTTTTCATACCCAAATTATATTCAGGATGCAGGATGATCGTAAGATCAAGTTGCATGGTAATTTTCCACTGAAGGATATTTTTGATATTTTTATAAAAATTTTATATCTTTCAGGTAGACATGATATTTGCTAGACGTCAATCATGTCTTATGAGTTTGATCGAATTAAATAATTTAATTCAATCATTAATTAGAAGCTGTTCTGATTGATCGAAACGGGTCAGCTTGATTTGACCTAAATTGGCTCGGTTGTGTTCTAACCAAATTAGGTCAAATTGCACTCGGACTCACTACTGGCTAGATGTGGAATCCAATGGGTCACACACAAAGAAAATTGATCATGGGTTTAATTTGATTAAACCATATTTGCAAGTTGAACATGCTAGCACATGTTGCAAAACCTAGCATCTAGATTCAAATCAGATTCGAATTGGGTTTCGATTTGGGCTAATTTAGAACCAATTTGAGCCAAATTGGATTTGATCTTGAAATGGGTTCGAAGTATTCTAATTGGGAATACTGTTGGGTGCCAAAAACTAGGGAACCACATGCCTAAGAGTCTCTCTCTCTTGGCGTGTGGATTTAAATCCATGCGCATGTGCCACATGGTGCATGAAGGGAGTTGGCGCCCCTTAACTTGGTCTTATCTATTTTCTTCATGGCTTTTATTCTATGAAAGGTTTTCAAAAATCTTAAGAGGTACCTAAGAGTCCTTCTGAGTATTAAACTCTTCGTAGAAAAATTAGAAGAAGAGATAAGGATGTATCCATGCGCATGTGCCACATGGCGCATGGATGGAGTTGGTGCACCCTTAACTTGGAATTATCCATTTTTCTTCCATGGTTTTTTATTCTACGAGGCTTTCAGATCTCTTAGAAGGTGCCTAAGAGTCCTTCTGTATCTGAAACACTCCATAGAATATTTGTGGGAAGAGATAAGGATGAAATCCCATGCGCCACCCCTTGGAAGCGCCCCTTGGACAAGTCAAACGGAGAGATAGTTTTTGAATTGTTCCACACCCCTTATCTCTTGTGCCCACCCTGATGTTGGTGCCCTCTATCTTGGCCATTGGATGGGCTTCCTTCCAGATCCAAAGGTATGGGTTGATGGTGCCAATAAGAGAAGCATTGCGACTTCTCATGTGAACACCGTAAGTTGAGTTCGGAGAGTCCTTCTGAAATAAGGCGCCTCTTCAACCCAACTTTGATGTCCACATGGCTTTTTCTCATCAAATGGGGTATGAGAAATTGAGAGGAGGCATGAGATGAGGTGTGAGTGGGTGTGAGATGCTTGGTTTGCACCCCTACGTGCAATATAAATAGGGGTGCATGCCGAGGAGTCATCGCTTATTCCAAACTCTTCCTTCTTTCTTACAATAGGCTCTTCTTGTCCAATTCTCTTTATTCTTCTTCTCTAGCCTAGACAAGGTCCTAATAAAGGACAAGAAATCTTCCAAAAGGCTTAAAAAATTAGAATAAAAATTAAGGTGATAAGGAGCAAGAAAGGGAGGCAAGAAAAGGTCCAACAGTGTGACAGCAAAGCCAAGAAAGGAGATTCTGCCCAAATTGTATTTAAATTTTGATAAATTAGAATTTAATTGTAGAGAATTTTTAAATAGGTGCTAGTGGGTTGATCGAGTCCCTGTGTGGATCAACGTTGGAGGGTGAACACGTGGGCACCTAGTGGAAACCCTGACGGACTGCTGTCGATGATCGAGCACAAATTAGGGTTTAGCGATAAGAGGTATGTTTCTATACCTTATATTATGATATTAATGCATATTATATGATTTAAATTCTGATAAGGTGATCTTGGAGTTAGGTTTTGATTTTATGATTTTATAATAATTACTTTGAAATCTGTGCTTCTGCCTTGACACCAAACCTTACAGTGGTATCAGAGCGATCTTGTTAGAATTAAATCATATGATGATATGTTAATAATTTAATGATAATATTATAAATATGATATAATCATAATTTATAATTTTTATATGATATTAATATGATGAGATCATATTTATTATTTCATAATTAAATTATGATGTATATAATTATGGAATGTTGCCCTGTCATATTGAATTGTGTTCACTATGATGCTTGTTGGTGCAAAAATCCGCCAGCGTCAGAGAAGCTGGAGTCGAGGGAGTCACGGTCGCTGTCGGGACCTGCAAAGGAAGTCTAAACCAGAGTTGGGGGTACTCCGGCAAGACCCTCCGACGCTCAAGTCAGTTCTCTGCCTCAACAAGAATGGAGTGCTCGAATGAAAATTTTAGCAGAGTTTTGAGATAGAAATTAGAGCTTAGAGAATAATGTATCTGGGGTCCCCTTTTTATAGGCGAAGGGTGCAATAGACTGATAGCAATATTTGTAACCGTCTGGCAGTGGGCCGTTCGAGGCCAGGAGGAGTTTGTTATGAAGAGTAGTGGAGTGGAATCGTGGCCATCACCGTGACCTGCCACGTGGAGTCTGTTGCGGGGAGTGGAGCGGCGTCCGTTGTCGCAACTTGCCAGAGAGTGGAGGAGCTGCGTGATATCCATCGCAGGAAGTGAAGCAGAGTTGTGGCCATTACTGTGGCCTGCCAGGGAGTGATGGAGCCACACGGTATCCATCGCAGGAAGTGGAGCAGAGTCGTGGCCATTACTGTGGCCTGCCAGGGGGTCCAGGCTTGTCGATCGAAGCTCGGTTGAGGTGCCTGAGGAGAGAGGTAGCTATCCATCTGAGAGGAGCTCGGGTGTTGCTGGCGAACCTTCTACCATTGGGTGCCTTGAGCGTTAAGGCTGCAGGCAAGGGCCACTTGCCGTAGGAGCTCGGTCAGAGGCTTTCCATAGACGCAGTCCGGTTTCGCATAGAATTCGACAGAGGGTCGACCGGCGGCAGATGTCGGATGGCATAGGAGAGGTTCATCCGCTGGAGGGGTCCAGCTGCTAGATTTCATGAGACCGAAATTTGTCCGCTATAGAAGTTCGGTCGGAGTCCGATCTTCGTAGAAGCTCGGATGGGGATCATTCGTCGAGGAATCTCGATCGAGACCTATCTGCAATAGAAATCTAGAAGGAATTCATCCACAATGGAAGCTCGGGTGAAGGCTTACAGTGGAAATCCGGCACGGACCGCTCGTGGTAAAAATTTGAAGTAGATCGTTTGTAGCAGAAGCTCGGAGTGGGTCGCTTGCAGTAGAAGCTCGGAGTCCGATCCTTGTAGGAGTTCGGGTGAGGTCTACCTGCAACAGGAGTTCAGGGTGGAAGTCCGGCTCCCGTAGGAGCTCGGACGAAGTCTATCTATTCGGGGAAGAAGTCCGGCTCCCGTAGGAGCTTGGACGAAGTCTACCTATGGTTGGAGTTCGAGGAAGAGGCCCCGGGACCGAAGGCTACCTGCAGTTGGAGTTCGGGGAAGAGGTCCGGCTCCCGTGGGAGTCCGGACGAAGGCTACCTGCAGTTGGAGTTCAGGGAAGAGGTCCGGCTCCCGTAGGAGCCCGGACGAAGGCTACCTGCAGTTGGAGTTTGGGGAAGAGGTCCGGCTCCCGTGGGAGTCCGGACGAAGGCTACCTGCAGTTGGAGTTCGGGGAAGAGGTCCGGCTCCCGTAGGAGTCTGGATGAAGTCTAGAAGGTGGTTAACCACTATAGAAACTTGGATGGAGTCCGTCCGTCGTGGAGAATCCGGTTGACACTGGTAGGGGTTTATCCGTCGGCAGAACTTGAAAATGTTGCGGAGGCTCGGCCGTCGGAGAGGTTCGGAAAGATGTCATCAAAGGTCGGACGTCGGTAGAATCCCTGGAGGGTCACTCCTGGCCCAACTTTGGTTGGAGGATATTTTATACCCAACACCAGTCCCCCTACTTTCGAGTTTGAGTTTCGAATGAAGGAAGTACAGAGAAATTTTCACAGCCGAAGTTGCTCCCTTGAATCCCGTGCACGACCGCCCTCAGAAATCCTGGCATTTAATGCGCGCGTGCTGGAGTCTTTTCAAATCGGGCAATCCGAAGAAACCTTTCAGAATTCTCGCTGGAGCGTTGTTCCAAGTACGGTGCAGTAATGGCTTTGTCAGCTGTCAGCCACTT